>NC_046656.1:2832806-3132806 GCF_900324485.2 Mastacembelus armatus | reverse complement strand
AGCATTACACAAAGTGAATGACCAAGTTAGAACCTATATTAACATGAAATAAGCTATCCTCTGTCAATAACATGCTGACTTACCACCTAGATCAAGGACGAAATCAGTGGAAGAGTAGTGGTTTGTTTTACAGTAACTGTTTAAATCACCGTTTTACAAATCCAAGTCCTTCAGGATCACGAAACTATGTACATTAGAATGTACATATGTATTTACTATGTGTATTTACTATATATATGTTGTAGTCGCTCTAGACTGTAAGACCAGACAGACCAACCTCTGAAATGCTTGGAGCTATGCAACATCAATAAGACTCTAAGAACTCAATGGGACTGTGGAAAATAACCCTAGTGGAAAATCAAGCTGTATGCCAAGAGTGAGAGAGAGACATCGACTGATCCACACCACCAGGATATACAGCAACAACACTGGAATTTCATTCGAACTGGATAAGTGTGGATGATCGTGTCGGATGATAACAAAGAAAGGGAAGGTTGTCAGGACTGAAGGAATTGAACTATCAGAAGGCAGCATAGTGGATGTTGAGGAAAGCTACAAGTACCTTGGAATCCCACAGGCAAATGGGAACCAAGAAGAAGCTGCAAGGAAAGCTGCCACAGCCAAATACCTACAGAGAGTAAGACAAGTCCTGAGAAGCCAACAAAATGGGAAGAACACAGTCCAAGCCATCAACACCTACGTGAACCAGTCATCAGATACCCTGCTGGCATAATAAGCTGGCTGAAAGAGGAGATAGAGGCCACTGATGTCAAGACAAGGAAGCTCCTCACAATGCATGGAGGGTTTCACCCCAAACAGGGGCGGTTCTAGGATGTCATCCTTTATGGGGGCTTAGCCCTCACTATTGTTGTTGATAACACTACCTACCTTCTATATCCACCTATACGTTGCAAGACGTTTCATCATACAGCATACAGCACAAGCCGTTGCACTTCTAAAGAAGGGCTATCACACATGCACAGAATAGCAAAGAGAATAAAATAAATTAAAAATTAAAAACTCAGATCTTTTTTTTATTCAACATGTCCTGCATTTCTTAGTTATTCTCATTTTATCAATAAATTTTGATAGTTTGATAATTGATCGTTTTAGGGGGGTTGAAATGACAGACAGACCCTAAAAAGGGTCTAGACCCGCACCTGACCCCAAATCTACCATCCTGAGACTGTACACTAAGACAAAGGAAGGAGGCTGAGGACTGGTGAGCATCAAGATCAATCGAGGCTGGGGTCTACCACACCAGGCAGGACCCCCAGTGCAGGTTGTGCAAAGATGCCCCTGAGACAATCCAGCACATAACAGCAGGTTGTAAGAGGCTAGCAGGCAGGGCATACATGGAACACCATAACCAAGTGGCTGGCATAGTGTACAGGAACATCTGTGCCGAGTATGGGCTGGAGGTCCCAAGGTCAAAATGGGACACACCTCCAAAGGTTGTGGAGAATGACCAAGCTTCCAGATACAGACCAACAAACTGGTGATGGCTAACCAAGCGGACATAGTAGTGATGGACAAACGACAGAAGAAAGCTGTAGTCATAGATGTAACAATCCCATGTCATAGGAACATCAGAAAGAAGGCACATGAGAAGCTTGAGAAATCCCAAGGGCTGAAAGAAGAGCTAGAAAAGATGTGGAAGGTGAAGGCAACAGTGGTCCCGTGGTAATCGGCACCCTCGACACACACACATCACCCATAGGGGTGAGAAGGTAATTTTATATATATATATATATATATATATATATATATATATATGAGAGAGAGAGAGACAGTGGGAGAAAGAGATTGATGGTGAATGCAGAGCGGCTCCTCCCATATGTGATGACACCTGGAGAACAATATTCCAAAAGTACCCAAGCAGATGAGAGGATCAAAAAAGTTTTATGCACAGTCAACATGCCAAGCCACAACTGAAACTTCTTCTTTCACATAGTATTTTAAGGCAAAATTTTACATCCATTTACAAGTTGAACCTTCACTACTTTTAACAGGACACAATTCCAGGGCAGATCCTGATAACAGATAAGAGCTACTTTTCAGTGTGTACCCCATTTGCAGTATCGTGACCCAGAGAAATAGAGTGACTTAGGCTAGAGAGGAGATGATTAGACACATAAGAATTGAGAAATAAATATAAATGCAGTGTTCTGCAGTGTTGGGCATGAATTTATGACCAGCGCTAAAGTGTATTCATTCATCACAGACTTGCTGTTGAACTGGTTCTCATGGAGGGTAGCTAAATTTAGCCATCCCCTGCGTACCACTAACTGGTGGATGAAGGGGAGAAAGAAAGCAGCACAAGGTTGCAGTGTCTCCTCCTTGTGTTTAGGCACAGATCACATCACATTCTGTTGTAAGGAAGCTCCCTCCTCTCTAACTGCTGTGCATTATGGTAAACAAGCTATCTAATAACAAAAAGAGTCATCTTCTCCCCCACTTTAGATGAGGCTGGCAGCTTGTACTGGTGTTTTATAGCCTTCCCCATTGCTTTTTCTGAGGCTGAAGTTGTCATGTTCTGGCAATATTAGTGGTGTGGCCTTGAAAGCTTGGGCCATTATTAATTCATATGCCTGCATGCAGATGTTGAGCTGAGATGAGAAATGGGGCTCCTGGCAGCTCAGAAGGTTGTACCTCTAATGAAGAAACTCGAGCCATTTTCTCACTCAGGGATATGGGGACATCTAGGCTTTTTAGAAGTAGTCATTTCAATTGTGACATGAGTAGGCACATTCCTTTATCCCCATGACAGCGATAGTTACACCAGGTGATGTCTCAGCCACTGCTGTGTACCGTCTGGTGGAGAAACAGAGCTGAGCTGCCTCTGTTATAGCCTCTGCCTGCAGTCTTCTGAACGGGTCTCCTGGGAGCATCTGGCCCCGCTTGAGCAGCCAGGTACAGTGGGTGTGTGGAGTTGCATCACTTGCTCCTCTTTCTCCTTTGTTTGACTTTGTTCTTCCTGCTCTGCAGAGGCAGCACATGGTGGGGAAGGGAAAAGGAGAGGAGAAAGACAGAGCTGCAGCTCGTCTCATCTCTGCCAAGCTCTCCGGCTGTCTTCCTCTGGTTCTTTGTTATGCCTCCACTGCTTCCTTTGCTGCCTAAAGCTACAGTTCCCTGGTGCACAGAGATACTGCTGGGGTGGATCTGCCTATGATGTGCTTATCATAAGGTTTGCCATAACCTAAGGGAGAGAGGCTGACTTATTGTTGTTCTCCAAACTGAGATAAGGAGAATAAACACATACAACCATGATATGTTGTCACATCAGTGTAAAGGGATCCCACAGTTTTCTGATTTTGTTCTGCACTGCCAAAGCAGTGCTGTATTCCTTCCACTAATTCTTTTGTTCAGCAGTCATGAGGACTAATGCAGATATTCATGACCCCAGAAATCACCTGACACTGATTTGAATCAGATTGACATGTCACTGCCCCCCTCAATCTGTCATACTGGCACACTTCCAGGACAGATGGAGAGGGACTATTTTCTTGGATCACCTTTTCCCCTCTGCTTGAAAATGTGCTACATGTTAAATATGAGGTGCAGTCTACTCTCTGAGGTGTCTGGTGTGGTACTCTTTTGCCATCTTGTGGTAAAATGTTGCAACTGTTCTACAGCTAGTAGTCATTGATTTGCCTGTTTTACTATAACTCCAGCTTCCTCCAACAGGCCAGATACATGCAGTTTAGATTGAATGGTGACTGTAAATTCCGTAGTGTTTGTCTGTATGTGTCTGTGATAACTGCTAATTATCTGTAATAATTTTGGTCCCAGTCTGTACAGAGAAGAAAGGTGTATATCTTGTGTCTTCAGGAGACCAGGTGGAAAGGTGGCAAGGCCTATAGATTAGGAGCAGGCCTCAAGCTGTTTTATCATGGTGTGGCTGGAGGAATGGAGTAGGAGTTATCCTGAAGGAGGATTTTGCTAGGAATGTTCTGGAGGTGAAGAGAGTGTCAGATAGGGTGATGAGTCTGAAGCTGGAAGTTGAAGGTGTGATGTTGAATGTTGTCAGCGGTTATGCCCCACAGGTAGGACAGATGGTGGCAGACTTCGCAAAAAGGATGGAAATGGCTGTAGTGAACACATTTTTCCAGAAAAGGGAAGAGCATAGGGTGACATATAAGAGTGGAGGGAGGAGCACACAAGTTCAATTCAATTCAATTCAATTTTATTTGTATAGTGCCAAATCACAATACAAATCACCTCAAGGCACTTTACAAAAACTAAAACTAAAAACCCAACAATTCCCTTATGAGCAAGCACTTGGCGACAGTGGAGAGGAAAAAACTCCCTTTAACGGAAGAAAAAAACCTCCAGCAGAACCGGGCTCAGTTTGGGCGGCCATCTGCCTCGACCGGTTGGGGTGAGTGGATAGAGCAGAGAGAAAAGAACAGCAACAATAAACAACAAATAGACACTGCAAGTTGGTGGGGCCAGTAACTGCACATCAGCGATAAACAGCTCCAGGACCAGGGACACCTGCAGAAGGTACAGAGAGAGAGAGAGAGAGAGAGAGAGGGAGGGAGAGAGCACAAACTAGGGGAGAGAGAGAGCACAAGGTTAGTAACATTCAATGGTGGAATATACATGAGGTGGGAGAGGGGGGGAGGGGGGGGGGGGGGGGGGGGGGGGGTACGGGAGCTCAGTGCACCGATGGTCCTCGGGCAGTCTAGGCCTATAGCAGCATAACTAACTAAGGGATGGTTCAGGGTTGCCTGAAGCCAGCCCTAACTATATGCTTTGTCAAAGAGGAAGGTTTTAAGTCCAGCCTTAAAAGTACAGAGAGTGTCTGCCTCCTGAACCCAGGCTGAGAGCTGGTTCCACAGGAGAGGAGCTTGATAGCTAAAGGCTCTGCCTCCCATTCTGCTTTTGAGAACTCTGGGAACCACAAGTAGGCCTGCACTCTGAGAGCGAAGTGGTCTATTGGGATAATATGGTACTATGAGGTCTTTAAGGTATGAAGGAGCTTGATTATGAAGGGATTTGTATGTGAGAAGAAGGATTTTAAATTCTATTCTATATTTTACAGGGAGCCAATGAAGAGAAGCCAATATAGGAGAAATATGATCTCTCTTGCTAGTTCCTGTCAGGACTCTGGCTGTGGCATTCTGGATTAATTGGAGGCTTTTTATTAAGATATTAGGACATCCAGATAGTAATGAGTTACAGTAATCTAGCCTTGAGGAAACAAATGCATGGACTAGTTTTTCTGCATCATTTTGAGACAGGATGTTCCTAATTTTGGAAATGTTGCGCAGGTGAAAGAATGCAGTTCTAGAAATTTGTTTTATGTGTGAATTAAAGGACATGTCCTGGTCAAAAATAACTCCAAGGTTTTTTACAGTAGTGCTGGAGGCCAGGGCTATGCCATCTAGAGTAGCTATAATTTTAGAAAAGTTATTTCTGAGATTTTTAGGCCCAAATATAATGACTTCTGTTTTCTCCGAGTTTAAAAGTAAAAAGTTACTGGTCATCCAGGCCTTTATGTCAGTTAGACAGGCTTGAAGTCTGGTTAACTGGTTTGTGTTAACAGGTTTAATAGATAGATATAACTGAGTGTCATCCGCATAGCAGTGGTAATTAATAGAGTGCTTCCTAATGATATATCCTAAAGGAAGCATGTACAGTGTGAACAGAATCGGTCCTAGCACAGAACCTTGTGGAACTCCATAACTAACTTTTGTTCGTGTGGAAGGTTCATCATGGACATGAACAAACTGGAATCTGTCCGATAAATAGGATTGGAACCACTTTAACGCTGTTCCTCTGATACCAATCACATGCTCCAGTCTCTGTAATAAGATGTTGTGGTCAATGGTGTCGAATGCTGCACTAAGGTCTAGGAGGACAAGTATCGAAACAAGTCCATTATCTGAGGCTAAGAGAAGATCGTTGGTAACTTTCAACAGTGCTGTTTCTGTACTATGATGTGCTCTAAATCCTGATTGGAAATCTTCAAATAGTTCATTCCTGTGTAAGTGGTCTGATAGCTGCTTAGCAACAGCTTTTTCTAGGATTTTAGAAATAAATGGCAGGTTGGATATTGGTCTATAATTAGCCAAGACTCCTGGATCAAGACTAGGCTTTTTGAGTAAAGGTTTGATTACTGCAGTCTTAAAGGCCTGTGGTACGTAGCCTGATACTAGAGATAAATTTACCAAGTCCAATAAAGATGAGTTCATTAATGGCAGGGTGCCTTTAAGCAGTCTAGTCGGGATGGGGTCCAAGAGACACGTTGATGATTTCGATGAAGCAACTACTGATGTAAATTCAGAGAGATCTATAGGAGAGAAGCAGTCTAAACATAACTGAGGTCCTACAGATGATTCAAGAGCTACTGTAGTAGAAGATTCATTTGTTGCAGGTATAGGAAGCACCTGCTGAATTTTATCTCTAATAGTTGTGATTTTATTTGTAAAGAAACTCATAAATTCATCACTGCTGAGAGCTAAGGGAACACTGGGCTCAACGGAGCTGTGACTTTTTGTCAGCCTGGCTACAGTGCTGAAAAGAAACCTGGGATTGTTCTTATTTTCCTCTATTAGTGATGAATAGTATGCAGTTCTGGCTTTACGGAGAGCTTTTTTATATGTTAGTAGACTGTTTTTCCAGGCTAGAAAAATTTCCTCTAAGTTTGTGGAACGCCACTTCCTTTCCAGCCTTCGTGATGCCTGCTTTAAGGTACGAACATGTAAATTATACCATGGGGCTAGTCTTCTCTGAATCACTAACTTCTTTTTCAGAGGGGCTACAGAATCAAGCGTTTCACGCAGTGAGGTTACAGCGCTGTCAACAACATGATCAATTTGGTAGGGAGTGGGATTGAGGCAGCTGCCCTCCACTGTATTGGCATATGACATAGATGGAAATAAATATGGAATCATTTTCTTAAATTTATTAACAGCATTGTCAGATAAACATCTGCTGTAGTGGAATTTTCTTCCAAATGCTGCATGATCCATCATCTTAAATTCAAAAGTTATTAAAGAATGACCTAACAAATTAGGATATGGGAGAAAAACTATTAAACATTCAATTTCGATGCCATAGGTCAGAACAAGATCAAGGGTGTGATTGAAACAGTGGGTGGGTTTATTAAGTGAAACCAATTGAATCTAATATAAAATTAAATGCAGTGCTGAGACTATTATTTTCAAAATCTGCATGAATGTTAAAATCTCCCACTACAATGACTTTATCTGATCTAAGCACTAAATCAGATAGGAAGTCAGGGAATTCAGTTAAAAACTCTGAGTAAGGAACAGGTGGACGATACACAATAACAAGTAGAACTGGTTTTTGTGTTTTCCAGTTTGGATGTGAGAGACTAAGAGTGAGGCTCTCAAATGAGTTATAATTGTTCTGAGGATGAAAGTTTAATAATAAGTTTGAGTGGAAGATTGCAGCTACTCCTCCACCTCAACCTGTGCTTCGAGGAACATGACAATTTTTATGACTGAGGGGGGTTGATTCATTCAGACTGACATATTCATCCTGCTGTAGCCAGGTTTCAGTAAGACAGAGTAAGTCGATTTGGTGATCAGTTATCAAATCATTTACAAGTTGATTACATCTTGTGCAGATGTTTCAACCTGAAAGAGATCAGTGACTGCAAAGTAGTGGTTGGGGAGAGTGTAGCCAGACAGCGTAGGATGGTGGTGTGTAGGGTGACTCTGGTGGTGGGCAGAGCAGAGGACCAAGTTGTGGAAGTTGAAAAAGGAAGAGTTGTGTGGCTTTCAGGGAGGAGCTGAAACAGGCTCTTGGAGGTCAGGAGGTTCTTCCAGATGACTGGACAGCTACAGCTAAAGTGATCACGGAGACAGGTAGGAGGGTACTTGGTGTGTCATCTGGAAAGAGAAAAGCAGATAAGGAGACTTGGTGGTGGAATGAGGAAGTTCAGGAGTGTGTTAAGAGGAAAAGGTTAGCTAAGAAGAAATGGGACACTGAGAGGACAGAAGAGAACAGACAGGAGTACAATGAGATGAAGCGTAAGATGAAGATAGAGGTGGCAAAGGCCAAACAAAGGACATATGAGTATTTGTATGATAGGTTGGATATTTATTGTAGGAGGGAGAGGTTGATTTGTAACAGAGATGGGAAAAAAAGAGACAAAGAGACAGAGATGGGAAGGATGGGCAGCAGGTTAGGGTGATTAAGGACAGGGATGAAAATGTGTTGACAGGTGCCACAAGTGTGATGGAAAGATGGAAGGAGTACTTTGAAGAGTTGATGAATGAGGAAAATGTTAGAGAGCACAGAGTAGAAGAGGTGACTGTTGTGGAGCAGGAAGTAGCAAAGATCAGTAAGGATGACGTGACAAAGGCGTTGAAGAGTGGAAAAGCAGTTGGTCCTGACGACATACCTGTAGAGATATGGAAGTGTTCAGGAGGAGAGGATGCCTGTGGAATGGAGAAGTGTACTGGTGCCCACTTTTAAGAACAAGAGAGAAATTCAGAGTTGTGGAAACTACAGAGGAATAAAGCTGATGAGTCACACAATGACGTTATGGGAAAGAGTAGTGGAGGCTAGGCTGAGGTCAGAAGTGAGCATTTGTAAGCAGCAGTATGGTTTCATGCCAAGAAAGAGAACCACAGATGCAATATTTGCTTTGAGAATGCTGATGAAGAAGTACAGAGAAGACCAGAAGGAGCTGCATTGTGTCTTTGTAGATTTGGAAAAAGCGTATGACAGGGTGCCAAGAGTGGAGCTGTGGTTTTGTATGAGGAAGTCTGGAGTGGCAGAGAAGTATGTTCGAGTGGTGCAGGACATGTATGAGAGCTGTAAGACAGTGGTGAGGTGTGCTGTAGGGGTGACAGAGGAGTTCAAGGTGGAGGTGGGACTGCACCAAGGATCGGCTTTGAGCCCCTTCTTGTTCGCTGTGGTGATGGACAGGCTGACAGATGAGGTTAGACAGGAATCTCCGTGGACCATGATGTTTGCAGATGACATTGTCATCTATAGTGAGAGCAGGGAGTGGGTGGAGGAAAGTCTAGAGAGGTGGAGGTTTGCTCTGGAAAGGAGAGGAATGAAGTTTAGCTGCAGTAAAACAGAGTACATGTGTGTAAATGAGAGGGACTCAAGTAGAATGGTGAGGTTACAGGGAGTAGAGGTGAAGAGGTGGAGGATTTTAAGTACCTAGGGTCAACAGTCCAGAGCAACGGAGAGTGTGGAAAAGAAGTGAAGAAACGTGCAAGCAGGTTGGAACGGGTGGAGGAAAGTGTCAGGTGTGATGTGTGACAAAAGAGTGTCAGCAAGAATGAAAGGAAAGGTGGACAAGACAGTGGTGAGAGCAGCAATGTTGTCTGGTTTAGAGACAGTGACACTGAGAAAAAGACAGGAGGCAGAGCTGGAGGTAGCAGAGCTGAAGATGTTGAGCTTCTCTCTGGGAGTGACGAGGGTGGATAGGATCAGGAATGAATACATCAGAGGGACAGCTCATGTTAGATGTTTTGGAGTAAAAGCCAGGGAAGCTAGATTGAGATGGTTTGGACGGGTTCAGAGGAGGGAGAGTGAATACATTGGTAAAAGGATGCTGAGGTTAGAGCTGTCAGAAAGGAGGCCTAGAGGAAGACCAAAGAGGAGGTACATGGATGTAGTGAAGGAGGACATGAGGATAGTTGGTGTGGGTGAGGAGGATACAGAGGATAGGGTTAAATGGAGGCAGATGATTCACTGTGGCGACCCCTGAAGGGAGCAGCCGAAAGGAAAAGAGTTGCAAATAATTTCACATTTTCTTCTTTGTTTTTCAGGTGAAGCTCCCTTTCCCTGTAGATCAAATCACAAATCTTCCACGGAACGACTTCCAAATGTTGGTAAAAATGCACAAACTGACTTCAGAACAACTTGAGTTCATCCACGACGTGAGGCGGCGGAGTAAGAACCGCATTGCAGCACAGCGCTGTCGCAAGAGGAAGCTCGACTGCATCCTGAACCTGGAGTGTGAGATCAGAAAATTGGTAAGTTGACTGCTTCAACCTTGCTCACAGACTAGGCTGTTAATACTTTCATGCCATCAGAGTGCCCTCTGGTTACCATGCTGTGTGTGTGGGTAGTGATGCTCTGGTTCAGTCTGCATGCAGATGTCTTTACAGAAATGTGTAGAGGTCAGATCAGCAAACCCTCACTTAGAGAAAGACAACATAAACAGTGAGCTATTTTCACTTTTCATTTGGTGGAGTTGTAAAGAATGATGCAGTAGACTGATATAGTCTAGAGCATAGGTCACTAACAGGCGGACCGCGGTCCGGGTGCGGACCCAGAAGCCGCCCCATACGGACCCGGACCTACAGCCAAAACAGAAGATTGTGTTTTAAAACCTAACGGGGCGCTTCTATTTCCACCGGAGCAGCTTTTTTAGACTTTACAGTAGTGGAAACGCACAGACCAATTGCATGCGAGTTGAGCCATTCCACGTGATACCACTCAGCCAATCAAGTCTGTGCATCCCAGGCGGTAAATATTACGACTCTACAGTGTAAACAGCGCCAGAGGCAAGTTACACATGAAAACAGTGTTGCCAACTTAGCGACTTTGTCGCTATATTTAGCGAGTATTCAGACCCCTCTAGCGACACTTTTTTTAAAAAGCGACTAGCGACAAATCTGGCGACTTTTTCTGGTGTTACTGGAGACATTTGGACACTGATGTGTCTGTACTGCACCATTCTTACACTTCTCAATTTGCCGCAGTAAGACGGCAAATCAGCTGCAGCCGCGGGCCCCTCCCCCGTCCCAAAGCCTTCACAGGCGGCCCAGTCCTCTTGCAGCAGTCCCTCCCTCCCAGTTGCAGTCACAGCAGGAAATGTTCACGACTCCGCGTCCCGACTGCAAATGAATCGCGCGTGCGATCATGTATGTGTTTGATCTGTACTGATGCATGGCGTAATAAAAAAATAAAATAAAATAAAAAGTAAAATGTTCTTTGTCTAAAACAAATCACTGCATTTGACTCAAACAGCCTCAGATCACAATTACAGCATGTGCCATGGACATTATGCAAATTACGCGATGACGTCATTCAGCGACTTCTAGCGACTTTTAGGACAGCCAATAGCTACTTTCCTTACTGACGAGTTGGCAACACTGCATGAAAAGACAGTACAAAGAAAAAGAAAGAGAGCGATACATGTAGAAAACAAAGGGAGAGAAACTGTAAAGTGAGACGGAGAAAGAGAGAGAACTTAGTTAACGAGAGAACATTATACATATCTACAGCCATACAGATTCAATTCAATTGAATTTTATTTGTATAGCGCCAAATCACAATACAAATCATCTCAAGGCACTTTACAAAAACTAAAACTAAAAACCCAACAATTCCCTTATGAGCAAGCACTTGGTGACAGTGGAGAGGAAAAAACTCCCTTTAACGGAAGAAAAAAACCTCCAGCAGAACCGGGCTCAGTTTGGGCGGCCATCTGCCTCGACCGGTTGGGGTGAGTGGATAGAGCAGAGAGAAAAGAACAGCAACAATAAACAACAAATAGACACTGCAAGTTGGTGGGACCAGTAACTGCACATCAGCGATAAACAGCTCCAGGACCAGGGACACCTGCAGAAGGTACAGAGAGAGAGAGGGAGAGGGAGAGAGCACAAACTAGGGGAGAGAGAGAGCACAAGGTTAGTAACATTCAATGGTGGAATATACATGAGGTGGGAGGAGAGAAGAGAGGGGTGGGGGGGGGGGGGGAAGGGAAGGGGGGGGGGGGGGGGGGGCTCAGTGCACCGATGGTCCTCGGGCAGTCTAGGTCTATAGCAGCATTACTAAGGGATGGCTCAGGGTTGCCTGAAGCCAGCCCTAACTATATGCTTTGTCAAAGAAGAAGGTTTTAAGTCTAGCCTTAAAAGTACAGAGAGTGTCTGAGAGTGTCAGTAGAGATATGTTCAGTTGTATGTTACATGACAATAAATATTGTCAGAAAGTTTTTGAATTGTACTGAATTCATTTGATTTGACAGTCAGGTATTGATTACATGCAGATGTTGATAAAACTACTAGGCTACTTAAATATATATCACACTAACTAGTTAGACATTATGATCTTCTGGACCTTTGCTTCAAGAAATTTTCTCTAACTGGACCTCTTTAAATTTTAGTTGAATACCCCTGGTCTAGAGCCTTGTTTCACAACTGTGAGGGGTAGATGCAGGTTGCAATGTGTGAGGAGATTTAGTAATATTGTGTGTCTGTGTGTATTACTTAAACTGCGGGGACTCAAACCTGTTTACACACTCACACTGCTGCACTCAGCTTGATGGTTCCCACCATTACATTTTAGGGGGAGATTTTGGTTTAGGGTTAAAGTGAGGTTAGGGTTAGGTTAAGGGGAGCGTAAGTGCTAGGGTTTTGCAAGTAAGTGTAGTTAAGGTCATGGCAAGCCTTCAAGAAATGAATGTATGTCAATGTGAAGTCTACATAAGGAATGAGAACATACTTGTGTCTGTGTGTAGGTGTGTGAGAAGGAGAAGTTACTGACGGAGAGGAACCAGCTGAAGGCATGTATGGGTGAGCTGTGGGAGAACTTCTCCTGCCTGTCCCAGGAAGTTTGCAGGGACGTCCAGCTGAGCCCAGAGCAGGTCCAGTCTTTACACCACTATTGCCCAGTGCTCCGCCCCTCTACAGCCAGCAACAATGCAGCCCATGAGCCCAAGTCTGCCTGCAGCCCTTCCAGCGCCACCAACACCCCCACCACCACCATAACCACCAGCATCGACCTCACTACTCACTCAGGCTCAGCCACGCCAGAGCCCAGCTTCCATGGGTCACCTGGTCCATCAGAGAGCGAGCCTGACTTGGCTGTCAGAAACGGGGCAGACAAAGATATGGATGGCCATGAAGCCAGCTTGTACGCAAAGTCAACGCTGTCCACAGAAAAGTCCAACCAGACGGTAACTGTTGATTTTTGCCAGGAAATGACTGATAAATGTACAACAGACGAGCAGCCAAGGAAGGACTGTACTAAGTAGTGGTGGTTTTCTATGTTGTTGTTTTTGATGTTTTTTATTATTTAATTTTAGTCTTCTGACAAACCCTCTTTCTGGGTTGTTGAGACATCAGGCTCTCCCAGCGTTCACTGAAAAACAAGCTTTGTATTTATGTCTTTTTGGGCTGTCTGGTTTTTTTTTGTTTGTTTTTTTTGAACGGTTGACACTAAAGTTGTCTTAACAGCAGCAATACTGTTCTCCAGGTATTTCCTTCTTACCATGACAGAGTGGGGACTTCTCACCAAACCCTTACGATGGTGCTACACTCACCCCTGCAGCAGCTTCTATAGTGGAGACTCTTCTTCATGTATCACTCATCACAACTCAAAGTTGAACCTCATTGGACCTAAACAGCAGCTCTCTGTCTTTCTGTGTACCAACAATATCTGTTTTCTGCCTTTCTTTTTTACATTTACTTTATTTTTCCCACTCTGTCTTTATCAGTCTTCTCTACCTCTTTCTGTCTCATTCTCTCTTTTTCTCTTTCTCTGTTTTTTTTTTCTCTTTATATCTTAGTGGCCCTTTTCGTCACAGCAATTCAAACTCAGGAAAAAATATTCTCTGAATGTTAAACCTGATTCATGAAAAATGAGAATACAGCTTCTGTACACAAGGAAGTCACAATGCAGTCAGACTTTAAAATGTTCATATGCAAAAATGTCTTCAAACGTCTCACATTTGTATTTCTGTACAGGAGAACTTTGTACAGGCTGTAACTGAAAACATTCCTCCTTTGCCTTCCTCAGCACTGAATTGAAAGGAAAAAAGGGTTTTGCTGACGGTTAAATGACTATTTTTATTGCCCACTCATCAGCAATACCACTGTTTGGATGTTGTAATGGTGATGTTCAAGTGCTTGTTTGGCAGAAATGTACATAGTATGGAGCATGAATGGAGCATGATGACTGTAACAGTGATTTTGTACAGGTAGAGGCTTAGATGTTTCTTTTTCACCGGGGTTGTATCAAGCACCTTTTTGCTAAGGGGAAATCTTTGCTTTGCTGTTTCCTGTCCTGCCTAATGAATATTCCCCATCATGGTGGGTGTTCCAAAACTCAGGAAATCAGGTTGATACACATGTAGACATACATATACAGTACATACAGACACACGTCAACTCACACATGTAAAATTTTGAGCGCCATGTATGTATAAAAGTTCAAGATGTGTTTGTAATGTGTGGCTCAGGCCAGCTCCTCTCCATCATTGACTCCTCCTTAAAATGTGAAAACAAGACTTTTGCCTTGTGTTTTTCAGTAAATCTTATTTCTGATCAGTATTTAAAGATGCTCTTTTTGTACACTCTTGCAGACATGCTTTGAGTTTCTTTGATGTTGCCGTTTGATGTTCAGACAGCGAAAAGCAGCTAACATTTAAGTGACAGATACTTTTTTTTTTCACATTGATCCCAAATAAGATAAACGCCTATTGACGAAAAGAAAAAAAAAATATCAATGAATCTGACTTTTTGTAGGCACTTTGTTGTCATACTCAGGCACTTAGAGCCATTTAGCACTTCAATTAGGGTTTTTGTCTTTGATTCAGACCCCTCAAAAGTCTGAGACTGGAGCACTTCAACTGGCACTTCAGAAGGAACCACCATGCTGATATGATTATATGAATATACAGTAAAAAAAAAAAAAGTCCATTAAGACATATCTGAAACCTAAACAAAAAAGGAAGCTAATGTTTTAGTATGAGTGTTCAAACATTATATTTATATTTCTTTAGGAACCTAATAAGCTAATTCAGAATTTGACGTGAAAGAAGTGTATGTGTTGTCAAAATGATTAACAATCATATAAGATAGTAACACATTTGCCATAATTGTGCATTTGTTTGAAGATCCTAATTTGTGATGTGCGTGCATGCTGCCTATAGCTATAAGCCTAGTTAGTTAGTCAAGGATTTGTTTCACTCTGTATGGAGCAGACTTTTTTTTTATTATTATTTCTGTGTATAAAAAAGCTAAATTATCTCAATCCTCTCTGAAGGCAGACTTTAAAGTACAGGTGGGGCCAAGCTATAGTACAGAGGTGGAAATTAATTGGAATGTGAAGCTTTATTCATTGCAACCCATTTTCTAAGAAGAGAATGTGTTCCTGAAGTTTACTGTCTGTACTCTAAGCTACTGGAGCTAGACTAGCATTTAGCCACACTTCCCTACTCCCTCATCCAAACTCATGTAATTTGATTTAGCTGCCTGAAGAACAGTGTTTCATTACTATTTAATATTCTTTAGGCCACAACTTTAAAAAAAAATCTCTGTGAATATTAGGTGGCCAAATAAATCTGGGATTGTGAATTTTAAAAGTTTGGATGAAATAGTTTAAAGTTCTCCTCCTAAATTTTACTTATGTAAAGTTTAAATTTTAAAGCAGTAGTTTAACATGGTGATTTCACATGTGACTGTTTCTCTAATTTAGCTGAACAGAGTAACTAAGTGTATTTTATCAGTTGTGATCCCTTTCTTGTAGAGTACATGGACCCAAATGTACATGAACACATGCACACATACTTAGACACAGACAGAACATACATTGTGGCACAGCCTGAGCATGGAGCACTAGTGATTCTTCATCAGCTGGTTGGGTAATATTGTCTTTGTTCAGCCCCCTTTTAACTGTTTGTGTGCTTTTTATTCTTGTATGCATATTTAATGAAGCAGCAAAGTATTTACCCACATTGAGAATCTGCTAGGTCAAAGCCAGAAATTCCAAATGGAACCATCTCTATTACAGAAGCATTTTTTTCTGCAAACTTTATGCAACATTTTCTGTTCATGTACTTTTTTATTTTGTTTGATCATAAACTGAAAAAGCCCAATGTTGCATTGCAGTGCACAGAGTCTTTTTCTGTTTGGAGAAAATTAATCTGTGAAGTTTGTCTTGTAATGACATTCTTTTTTATGCTTAGCAGAATTTCTGTCATACCAAATGTGTGTTACTGATTTAACATAATCCCCACGGAGCTAAAATGAACAGATGAGACAATAAGCAGACATCTCTGAAGCACAGTCAGAAAAGCTTAGTGTCCTGACCACAGAGCTCACTCAGTGTTTCTGCTTAGGTCAAAGTACAATAACAGGCATCCCCATCTTTAACTCTGAAATGAGTTCATGTCAGCATCTTATTTATATCTTGAATCCACCCCATGGGGTCTGTCATTTTATGTTTATGCCTAAATGGTCAGTTCACTCGAAATACAATGAAATGAAACTCTTGGCTGGCTTTTGGGTTGTCTTTCTCTTGAGATTTTTGCCTCCATTCTAATACAATGAAACAACTTCAAAATTATATTTAAATGTTAACATTTAACAACAATCATTTTTCCATAGTTTTTGATAGTTTCATCAAAAACCTAAATAAACACAAAACTCTAATCACTTAGTTTGTATTGTTGTGTAGGCAAAGGTTTCAGACAATGTGAAAGAAACAAATAAAAAACAAAAATAAACGTTTGGTCATATACAAGAGACATAAATAAGAGAAAAATGATGTTTTTTGTCATTTGGGTGAATGAACACTTAAGTGTCTCAGTGCCAAGCATTTAAACTTGATCTCTAGGTCAGTAGCAGTCTAATTTTAACTTGCTCCTTTCAAGTCATACGAAAGGTCCCTTAAAATGAATTGTTAATTTCACTTAAAGTTGCATTAAATGCTTTTGTGGCTACTTGGGGGCAAAAGCATCCACTGTAAGCACAACACTGTCATAATATTACCTTCTACAATTAGCAAACATCCGCTTATACACAGTCCATCTTCACTCTCCTTTTAGCTCTGTATTGGTCTCCACCACCTCCTCAGAAAAGTATCTGACTTAGCTGCTACATGCTCTACTGTGTTCACCAGCTAGTAGCTGGCTTTGTATGTCTGCCATTTGGTGCTAGGGAGGTAGCTTATAATGAATTCATCAGAGCTTTTTTTCTGCCTGGAAATGAGACTTTCTGCAGAGCTGAAGGGAAATAGAGATGGTGAAAATGATAACCCTCTGCTGCTATGAGTGACTCCCTCTCACATTGCAAATAGCCAACTGATGTATTGTGCATAGACAAATATTGATTCATGTAACTTTAAAATAAAAAAAACTTCTAAGCATAGAACCCCCCTAAAATGAATTTAAGAATTTGATCCTTAGATGTGAGGAATTATTTGGGTTACTTCATGCAGGCCAGGCACTTATTTGTTTGTGGCCATTACAACAGATTGACTTACATATAATTCTGCTCTTGCTGTAACAGAGTAATTGAATACTCTTTTCTTTTTGCTGTGTTTTGTCTTGTTTGGTTACATTTTTGCTGCTTCCCTGAAACAAACACTGGCTTTTTGACTCCAAAGGTTGTTCTAAAAAATATGAACATATGAAAAAACATGCCTTTCTCACAGATTTCTCAACTTTACTGAGAAAAATCTGGTGTCCTGGTTGAATACACAGGCTGAGATAATTAAAATATGAAAATGGAATATGTTTACAAAAAGGTGTCATGTCGTGTATGATCAAATTTTGCCATGTAAAAATCACTTGGTTCAATTAGACTGCTTTTAGGTGTTGTGTAAAAAGACAAAGAAAGAGTTTTCTCACCTGGTCTTCAGTCCAACTTTTGGGATGGTTCAGCATTACATGGACATAAGTGCACCTCCAAGATTTGCCTTAGAACTTTCAGAGGCCATTGTTCACATTCAAGTGAAGTGAGTGTATGCAGGGGCCTGAGCCCCCATCCCAAGTCACCAGTGCAGACTTTCTCACACTTATCTACCTGTGAAATCCTTCATACCTCTCATAACTGGTCAATGACTGTATCAGCAAACTGCATCAGGTGTTTTTTCTACATGCTTTTTACACAGATTATATGGAGTATTGTATTAGTCGATTTTGGTGCATCATTTTTAATGTAATAGCTTGTAGTTCAAATAGTTTTTTTTTTGTTCATTTTTTAGATGACTGTTTTGTGTTAATATTGTTCGAAATAGCTGTTATTTGCTTATTCTCTACTAAGAGTTCTTACCTTTTTGATTTTTAAATGCTACCTGACCCTAATTAATTAAAATGACTTAATAACCAATGTAAATACGTTATTGTGCAAACCCAGTTTTCATTCATTTCAATTGCTAGTGTTAGATAAATGACTCTTGTCTAGACACCATTTCTCTTTATGAAATAAAGAAACAGGCATATCACATGTGTTTTGTGGATGATTTTGCATAAACAGCAAAAATGTTGATCAGCTTTAAAGCTCCATGAATTGATTTCTAATTCCATCCATCCATCCATCCATCCATCCATCCAATACCTGCTGAAAACCTCACACAGAAAGGCCCCTGCTGGGTTTCAAACCAGGAACCTTCTAGCTGTGAGGCAACAGTGCTGAAACCCAATCCACCCTTCTAATTCATTCATTCATTTAATTTATAACATCCAACAGATTAACATTAGGACTTATTTAGAAGCATGTTTGTGTCCACCTTATGCATGTACTTCCCATATTTGCTTTTAGCTCTTCTAGTGTTTGGTATCCACTAACTCCAAAGGAAAATATCCGTTTTTTTAGCTGCTCACTTCTCGATTATATTCACCAGCTAATCTTGAACTGTGCTTGTCTGCTCCTTACTGCTAAAGAGACAAAACAGTGAAGTTTGGAACTATAAAATGTACAAGCTATAAGAGGCTGAATGGCTCTGTAGAATTGATGGAAATAATTGTCATTGTGTTTGTCATTTCAAATGCCTCCTTTTACTATAAACATGTTAATTTGACAGATTTTACATTTTACAGGGGGCTATTGACCAGTACAGCTTTAAGGTGAGTTCTACAAAATCTTCAAACCCTGTCTTGTGTTGGGCCCCAGTGTCATAGTGTTTAATTTCATTTGAGCTACATTATAGATACATGGTACATATTTTTAAAATGCATTTAATCAGATTGTCATAAATGTATTTCTATACAGCAGCATATATGGTTAATCCAGCTTTGCAAAGAATTGTCTAATCGAAATGGGTTTGTTGTCTAGGCAGCATGAACCACATGGTCCGCAGCTAATTTTATAATATTCTGTAGTATCCTTCATGAAAAATTAGACCCCTGGCCAAAGGCTGAGTGAAGATCATGTAATGACCAAAATGGATAGAATTCCTTTTAGTAGAATGAGAAGGATATATAATATTAGTTTTTCTATAACATTAATAATTAAGCAGACTTAATGTCCCAAAGGTTATTACTATCAGGTGGTTTTATTGTCAGTTGAACATTAAAACCAGGAAACTGTATGACAATCTGAAGTTCAGATATCTTGTTGTGGTAAACATCTTTAGGCAGAGGCCAAGTAACTAGCCAACATCATAATCTGTATACTTCATTCAAGTCATTATTATTCATTCAGTTTATTCCAGACTAGTTCAGTCAGTCCAATGTTTAATAATAATAAAAAACAAAAAACAATAACAGGATAAGAGAAACAAAAATTCACAATAACAATTTGTCAGATAGAGTCATCAACAATATTGGGCTACTTCAAAAGAAAATGTCACATTTGAACGGCCTTTTTTTTTTATCTCTAGCACATTCATCATGATAGATCATAAATGTTATTTTAGAGAATTCTCACATTTTTTTGGGATGACCATTCAATCTGTGGAATAGGCAGTCACATGTGCTGCATGCATCATTTTGATTAATATTTGACTTATGGTTTTATTAAATAACCTTGAACCTTAAATAGCAACTAGCCTGGAAAATATCAATATAAAAGCTACTTGAGATAGCAATGGTACAGAATATGAAGAAATTCAGCTTTTTTCCATGGAATTAACTACATATTTTAAATAAAGCCCTTGTTTGTTAAACATACCGTCAAAACGTAAAGTTGTAGTTGAAAAAAGTAAGAGATTCATGCAGTGATTAGGATCCTCAGTCCTTTCTTAACTCCCATAAGCCTCTAGCTTGGTCCCAAAATGATCATGTTTCAGTTTACTTTTTCATGATTGAAGACAGCTCCAGAATCATGCTCTGAAAAAATGAAAGGTATGAGGACAATACATGATTATTATTCATGCCACAGACTTAAACATGTTTCACTAACGAACAGCTTCTGATCCCCAGTGGTTTAACTTCTCACCTTGCTGCAGTGATGTAGAAACCAAGGTGGGCAAGTACACTATGACATCACTGGTGTGTGTGGTTACAATTGCACCAAAAGTACAAATCTGTCCTCACACACCACTGATGTTTCTCTGATCAGAGACGACTGGTTCAACCAGGGAACCAGGGAACTACTGCTGTTCAACCTGGCTTAAAATTTCCCTTTAAAACATTTTCAGCAGAACATTTTTTCATTTTGGTTACTTTTCCAAGTTAGGAATTGAAGTTACCAAACAGGTCCGAAAACTGTTAAAGAAGACAGAAAGCAAGAAAATAAACATTTCTGATGCAATAGTACCTATATGCCTTCAAAAAAGCCATACAGCTCAAAAGCTTAGAAACATAGGCAATCGTTCTGGAATTAGGTTGACAGTGCTGTATAATTAATATTACATTTTCTTAATTGGTTGTGGTAATAGATTTTAATTATTTTTGGGTTGTTTTGTTTTTGTCTCCTCTCCTCACTGGACTGAAACAAAGTTTAAATTAACTGTAAATTAATTGGTGTCATAGTAGTAAACACTTCAGTTGCATATTTTGGTTTTTTGTGACTCACATCTCAGCCCCCAACTAAGAGACTGCAAGCTGTCTTGCTTATTTAAGATTAATTCTCCATAAAATATCTGGGAAATAAATTCTTCTTGGCAGACTACCAAAGGGAATCTTGTGCTACCTCTCTTATGCCTGTCTATAAAGCCATGTCAGTGGACATATTGGATTATATTGGGTATGTGAAATGATTTGGTGACACTTAATCATTAGAATACAAATCATATACTTATGTAATATAATAAGTAATGTTCAACACTTGGGCCATGATGTTTTAATGCATGCATATTCATATAGTCCTGTTACCTCACATTTGTCACTGTTACTGCAAATAACCAGATCTTTCTTACTTACCACCTGAAATTCTGTATATGGGTCCAACATACAAAGTGCTGACACCACTTCTTTTACTAAACACACACTATAAATAAGACATTCACCACCTAGTGTCACAGGCTCCTGGATGAAGCCACTCAAAGCAGATGGTGGAGCCAAACCTCCAAGAGGTAAGTATGCTTGATGATTTACTCACAAAAATTAAAAAACAAAACAAAACTCAGAAACACAAATAGCAAAAAACAGGAAAACAGGTAACCTACAGGTTAAACAGATGAAAATGTGTTGTCCATAGGTCTTTACTGTAACTGGAATGTAGCTAATTTGGTGGCTTGTCAATAAATGAATGAAATAAATGTTAATTACCATTAATGTATGGATTCAATATTAATCAGATAACCACAGTGGCTTGAGCCTCTGTTATTGGTAAGAGGAATTTATGAGAGATCCATAATTCATTCATTCAAAAAATAATCATGAGTCATGCATCAGTTAAACATTACGTAAGTATTTGTAGCTTTCTTAATAAGTGTTACCAGTAATCCTTGCTCATATTTCCCCCTTCATAACTGACACAAGTTGCAGGTTTAAGGAGAAGCTTTTTCTTTTTTGAAATGTTAATGTTCTGTCCATGCCAATAAATAAATAAATAAATCTACTGTTCAGTGTGTGGCAGAACTTTGTGCCTCTGACACTAGCATCTAAGTGAAAAATAAATATATTGTTTCATACTTAATTTATACTTTTAGCACATAAAGTGTGTTAAACATTTTACAAAGTATATTTGTGCTTCTGTAGAAACATAGTAGAAGTGTATTTCTGGTAAGTCTCCAAAGTACAAGATTAGTAAAGTGTTACTGATACATTTTGATCCCATAGAGCAAAATTCATAATTAATGTGCCTTGAAAATACCCATGTATTGTTGCTGGTAGTAGTTATCGAGTTATTGCGTTTTACTATTTGGAGTTTTCTGGTGTTTTTTTACAGTCTTTTTTTTTGTCATTTTTCTGTTAGACATCCAGTGAATACTGGTATTAAGTATCAGTCTCATCCCCAGGACACCTGCCCTGTTCTCCACTCATTCTCCTGACACCCATGTGATGTCATAGCTTTTTGATGAGGAAGTGAAAATTTTCATTAAAATATCTCCTTCTGCCAATCCAGTGAATATTAAATAACTTTATCCACCAAAATCATGAATACAAAGATTTTTTCCTATGCTCTGATGAATGGCTACTCCAACCTGCTATATGCTGCTGTCAATTTGGTCTAATGTCTGTATGTTTGTAAACTTTAACCCAAAGGTATGTTTTAAAACAGTTTCATGTAACGTTATTAAATGATAACATGTGATTATATATTCATACCAATTATACAAATCAGTGAAGAAAAGCTGTTACATTATAAGTCATTTTGAATTTACCAAAACTACATGTAGGCTACTTTAGTTCCTAATTAATTAATTACTGCTTATTCATAATTAGTTGTAAGCTGTTTTAAACCCTGCAATATTTAATTAAGTCATTAGTGGGCTAATTTCAGAAAAACTACCGAAATACTTTTAAAAATATACGTTATGTACTTTTTCAAATTCCAAACATCACTTTATTGTATATCATACATACTAAAGTGAGTTCAGAGAATATTTCAAGTACATTACTTTGGCTCAAAGTGTATTAGTAATACACTGTAAATTTAATGTCAATATATATTTTTTACATTTGCAACAAGTATACATGAAATGTTCCAAGTATATAACAGTAGTGTAGTATTTTGGAAAGCAAAAGTACCCATTAATATGTGAAAAATATGTTTTCTATGTTCTAAAGCAGCTTTATACTGCAGCTTCCAGTGTATTAAGTGCAATTTAAGTGGTTTCATTTTAACACAACTTCAAGTATAATGAAATTTAACATTTCAAAAGTATACTCAATATACTTTTAGAAAATACACAAAAATATATTATTTTTCACTTGGGGTAGCTATGCATATAACAATGCATGTTGCATTACGGGCTCCAGGTAAAACATGACTGCTCTCACCATGGACATCCTCCTACCACTGGCTCCAGGGAGCGGGGTGGCAACTGGACTCTCTCCCTGGCTGAGGTGCTGGTCCTCCCTGTCTGTTCCACTCTGAGAGTTGCTGCTGTCAGATGATGGCGTGGCCAGCTTTCCCTCCGACAGTCCTCTGGACATGAAACTACACTTTCTGGCTGTTGGATAGTGGTCACTCTCCTGAGAATCACTCATGTCGCTGAGCTCCTTACAGACGCTCACTCTGCTTTGTTTCCTCTGTGGGTTCCTCAGGGCTGCTGGGATTTCAATGTGACTGGCCATCAGTGTCGCTCGAGGCCCTGTGTACCTAAGCTGGCCTGAGCTGTGAGGTCCATTTGACTCATCACTGCTACACGAGGGCTTCCTATTGTTCACCATGTAGCAGTGCTCCTCAGCCCCCAGCTGCTGCAGCCTCTGGACCTCAGCTTGGGTTGGCAGGTATGTCTGTGCATGCTCCTGACTGGAACTGTTGGACTGCCCTTGATTCAGAGAGGCCACTCGGGGCAAATTCAAAGGCAAAGTTTCCTCATGAACATCAGACACAACAGAACAGGTTGTCTGTGTGAGCTGTATCAACCTCTGTGGTGAGGAGTTGGTAAGCACACAGACCTGCTGCACCATGGAGTTTTTCTTTGACCTGCATATGCTGTCGTCATCTCCATATTTGTATCCATACAAGCTTTCTTTAATCTTCTTCACCCCCAAATGGAAAATTTCCAGCAGGTTGAGGAATAAAGAAACTCCAGCTATAACCAGCATGAAAACCATAAATATGTTCTTTTCTGTGGGTCGTGACACAAAACAATCAACACTGTTTGGGCAGGGCAATCTCTCACATTTGTACAGAGGAGACAGTCCAATGCCATACAGAGCATACTGACCTATAATAAAACCCACCTCCACCACAGATCTTGTCAAGATATGGAAAACATATGTTCGCAGCAGGGAGCCTCTGAGTGGTGCTTTCCTTACTTTTTTCTGTTCATCTAGTTTCCTGAGTTCTCGCTCTATTCTCTTATGGTCATCCTGGACGGGATCTGTCCCCTCCAGCTCAGCTTTTAGGCAGGCTTTTTTTCGGTGCCTCTCTTTGTCAAGGGTCCTCAGTCGGTATAAAGCATGCCCCATATAGACTAGAGATGGTGAGGACACAAAGATAATTTGTAGGACCCAGTAGCGGATAAGGGAGATGGGGAAAGCCTGGTCATAGCAGACGTTTTTGCAGCCCGGTTGCTCAGTGTTGCAAACAAATTCACTTTGCTCATCATCCCAGACATCCTCAGCTGCAACACCAAGCACTAGCATCCGGAAAATGAAAAGAATGGTGAGCCAAATCTTTCCCACAATGGTGGAATGAATATGGACCTCTTCTAAAATGCTCCCTAATAAGTTCCAATCCCCCATCTTCTGTCATATTATTCATAGCTGCCAGTGAATAAAGAAAAACATGAGTAGTTTGTAGGTTTTTCATCAAATGGAAAGTCAAACTGCAATATAAATGGTTTTACTTACAATGTTTTCTAGAGTCTTGTCTCCTATGCTTCAGCATAAAGCCATTACAAAAGAGCAGATTTTTGGAGACAACAGGGCTCAGTTGTCCTCCCTTAAAGACAGAGAACCTACTGTGCAATGTAGTTGACACTATTTCAATGCTGTGGCAAACTATGACTCCAGTTTGAAGTGATTGATCCACCACATGACCCTAAACTGCCCTGAGGTTAGTTTCACCCTACCACTTTTAACAGGACACTACATTGGAATTGCACCAACTGAGATGTCAATACACAGCCATGGACAAGGTTTTCAACTTTATTGTTTATACACTATAAGACCAAAAGTACATGCACACTACTAAATACCTCTTTTCTGGGTGTGGGGTTGTCTTTTCTTTCCTGAACAGTATACAAAGCCAGCATCCATCATCTACTGTTTATCCTAGTACATCCAGGGTCAAAGTAGGCTGAGGCCAATCCCAGCTGACATTGGGTAAGAAGCAGGGTACAGCCTGGACACATCACCAGTCTATGGGAAAGGGTGCAAATAGCAGGCTGCTACAGCAGCACATTATTACACTTAATAAAATAATAAAAAAACTTGCAAAAAGTTGCATTTTTAATTATAATAATTTTAGTCTAAATGAGCCATTGAAGAACGCAGGCTAGGAACAACAAGCAGAAGTGCATTACGATATTCATTCATCCATATCAAGTAACATTAAACAATTGTGCCAGTGTCAAGTGGAGGGAGATGAAGCAGCATCTCCTCCTCCTCCTCTCTCAGGTTGTCTGAATGTCTACACTCAGTCCAAACTGTGTTTCAGCTGCAGACTTATTTACCTGCACTTTGAAGTCTGCAGTGTAGCTCTTTCTTTTTCATTTATGTTACACTAGGACTTAGAGTTTAGCGTCAACATAAACGATTTTACTTTTTCATCGGTACAATATTATCTTCAATTGAGTCAAAAGTGCCATCTAACGCTAGTGACTACTCAGTAAAATGACTGTAAATATACACATATAAGTTGCAGGACAAGAAACTAGAATAAAAATTATAAAAAACTTATATTCCAGAAAATACTGCAAGTACAAAATTAAAAACAGCTTGGCTGTTTCTTACACACTGATGCTTAGCCGTAAGTTTAATGCTGGGTACAAAGTTACTTTTGATACTTCAAGTAAATTTTTATATAATTATGGAAGGTGATTTCTTACCTTTAATGAGGCACACGTAGTTGGTACTTACTAAAGAATGACAATACCACTTACACCACAGAGCAGAATGGTCAGGTCATATACTGGATTTCAAGTCAAAAGTATTTGCTTTAACCTAGAACTTCTAGCGACTTACAAATGGTACCTCTTGGGCATGGGCCTCAACCTCCATACCCACTTTAATATATGTGTTTCACATGATGAAACTGTATGCAGTTTCACCAATCTAAAAGATTTAGCCCACTTCTGCCAAATAGCCTCCCAAATTAAGCTGAATTATTTTACTCCATTTTATTTGAATCATTACAAAATAAGACAAAAAGACAGCTGCATTAATAAATAAAACTTTATTTTCAGCAAAAAATGATTTACAAAATTGCATTCAATAGTGTGTATAAGCAACAGAGGTCAAGCAAAACTCTATTTAGGCCGACAGATAAAAGTTTTTTCAATTTACAGAGATGAGTGTACTCCTCTACATGAATTAGACATGTAAACATTTTAACTTTTAAACATGTCAAGCACTGTCCCTCAGCACACATAAAAATACATCCTTTAAAATAGATCCATTGTATCACAGAGACAAGTAAGACAAAGAGCCCAAAGTATCACTCCCACAGTAAAGGTCACCAGCTAAGTGATGCTTCAAGTTATTTCCAGTGAGTATCATTTAGGTTTATGAACTAAGAGTCACTACATTTTGCAAAAAAAAAAAAAAAAAAAATTAAAAAAGAAAAAAAGATTGATTAATTTGAGGACTTTTTGGGACTAAACATTTCAGCAATATATATGCACAAAGGCGGAAAAAAGAACACTGGGAGGTGCTGAAGACCAAGTCATATGCTTTGTGAGAACTATAAAACAGCATACTGTATACTCAGAAATTATATTAAAGAACAGGATTGTTCAAAACCAAAAAGTGCTTTAGAAACAATAAAACCGATGTTGACTGTAGATATAGGTTTGTCATTTGTGCTTGAGTCATTATCACTGAATTCCTATTTTTCACACAATATTCTTTTCAGACAGTATGATTAGGCCCAGTTCAATAATCAGAAATAAATACCTTCACAGACAGTGACGGAATTTCCAACCTTCCTTTGAAAAAAAAAACCCCAAAAAAACAAAAACCCTGGTTGGTCATAGTAGATTTGAATGGACAAGGCAGCCTATGTGAGGAATGTTCATATACTTCTGCACCATGTCACATGAACTGCAGCCTACATATCTGCATGTGTCACAGAATGACTGTGGGGATGCTGTAACACACAAACTATTTGCATTAAACAGAGCACAACCAATCTGAAGCATCATGTGTCCATCTTCTCTTGCTTTTTAAAAAGCTTCATGAGCTGGTAAAATCTGTGAGCAATCTGAGGAAAGGAAAACAGTTAACAGTCACTGGATGTTTGTACAGTCAAATCATGATATATATCAACATGACTACAACAAGAACAACAGTGAATAACTGACCTGTCCTGATGGTTTATTAAGTTTCTCTGACAAGGCAGAGAAAGTGTCACGGGAAGCACCTTTAGTCTTCAGGTCCATCAGAATAGCTCGATCTTCATCTCTGCAAGATGAACGAAGGCAGTGAGCACCACAGCATCTTTACATGTAACTTTTAAGGTGCAATTTTTTTTTTTTTGTGCAATTTCTGTGGGAAGACCATACAGAACGAGCTACTGACCTGCTCCATGCCATCACCACCTCGCCTTTCTTCCTGATAACATTATTGGCAGAAAGACTGTTGGGGGACAAAGAACCTGGGGACGATCTGGATTCGTTACAGTCTTTCTTTGCATTAGACACCACGTCTTCTGTACTCTGCACTACCTCCTTTCTTTTCCGCTTTACTTTCACCTTATCTCCGTGCTTCTTCCGCTTCCTACCGTTGTCACAGTCCCTCTGGTTTGTCTCTGGCATGCTGCTTACATCCTCTGCAATGGTGAGGCTTCTCTCAGACTCTGACACTTCCAGGTCATCTTTCTCTGCGTCTGAACCATATGACAGTGCGATTTGGCTCCTTTGACTGGCTTTCCAGCTTTCGGTGAGGTGATGTAAATTATTAGCTGACACTGACCTTTTAGGGGAACTGATTAATTTCTGGGACTCATGCAAAAGAGTTTTCGAGGAACTTTTTTGCGTTTTCATGTCTTCTCCATGGGGTGCTTGACTCTCATCAGCGGTGCTTGTGACACCATCTCTGTTTGGTGACTGACACAGTGGTTGCCTGGACTGCACAAAGAAATGGTCAGGGGTTTTAGCACTACTTTGCCAACTGTTCTCTGAAGGAACAGTTTCAGACAACTCCTCAGGAAAACAAACTTTTGAGGCATCTTGTTGATTTGATGTATCTTTTTTGTGGGATTGATTTTTTGTTAGTGCGAAGCTCTCATCCTGAGTGAGACAGACATCTTTAACTGCGACATCTTGACAGACCTCAGAGCTTTCAGCATTGTTACACAGATTGCTCCCTGCGGGTACAGCATTTGAAGGAGCTCTACCATTCTGCAACTTGTCTGACAAAACAACTTTTGGTTGACTTTCCTGAGCTACTGTGCCTTCTTCTGTATGTTGCTGATCTTCTTTCAGTGTTTCACTTAAGCTCTCATCAGCTGTGAGGGTTATATCTGCACTTGTGGTTGCCTGGCGAATTTTCACGATGAAATGATCATTGGACTTCTCCATCACTAATGCTTGCATGGGCACATCAGGCTGGAACACAAAAGATGTGGCAAGTGCCACAGAGGTCACGCTGCTGCTGGAGCCACAGCTAGAGTTGTCTGTATCAAGGGAAAGGTGAATGTCTTGTTCTGTAGCATCCTCCCCATCTAGGAGGGCATCCTCACTTATGTGAGCACTGATTATGCTGTCTGGAGTGGACATGATGTTCATGCTTGATGGCTGGAGGAAGCTGAGATGGCTGTCAGACTTAAGGGGTGATGGAATGGTGAGAGAGACTGCAAGATCTTCAGCTAGAATAGAATAAGACCTTTGTGAGGCCAAGCTGGAATGAAGTGTTGCTCTATTCTGTGATGGCACTTCTAACAAGCAACTTTCATCAAATAAAGCTGGATTCAGTTGGATCTGATCTTTTGTTCGTGGAGATAACATCTTGCGAGGTGAAATCCTGGTCCATGTAGTGATAAGTTTGGAGGGGGTATCGAATTTGGTGGGGGAAAGCAATTTAGAGGGAGAGTCAAATTTAGTTGGAGTGGTGATGCTGATGAGTTTCTCTCCATCCTTCCTCGGACTGCTGAAGGACCAGGTTGTGCTGTCTCCCGTGATGCCACTGGATTCCAGTAAGTCAGATCCTTGTAGTAGACACTTGAAGATTTCTCCCATTTGAGAGTCTCTCACCAGGTTGAACGTTAAACTGGTGGCTTGCTGTTCTGTGAGAATCTGAAAGTCAGTTTTGTCAAGCAAAGAACCATTTTGAGAGACAGGCAAAGAAGCCATATTATTTTTTTCTGGAATTGAAGGAATATTTTTAGAAGAAAAGAAGTCAACTACAGTCTGTGTACTTGGGCAGTCTATTGGATGTAGGGCAACATTCCTGTCTTGTTCCACATGCGTGATTCTGATACCCTTGCCTCGGCTTCCAAGACCTGTTTTGTAAGGTACCACAGAAGAAGGCTTGATCTGATTTAGAGTGGAACACTGTGCTTCCTTCTGTTGACATGGTGGCTGTTTCACACATGGCTGTCTGGATATTTTGTCATTCCCACCAGTGTTCTTGTCTCCAACCTGAGCTGTTATTGGTTTACAAAGGCTCTTCAGTGTTGTGTGAATGTCCTTGAACAAATAGTCAACTTGGACATCAACAAAGTCCCACAACTTTTGCTTCAGATCTACTGCTTGCTGTTCAAAAATGCGTTTTACAATACCATTATTCAACACTTTGCTAAACACAGATGCAATCAGTTTATTTAGCCTGGATTTCAGCTCTCCTGCCTGGCTGCATATTTGACCAAAATGGGCACCATCCACAAACTCTAAAAAAGACTCCTGGAAATTGTCCATCATCCCATAGAAGCTCTTCTTGGGGAAGGTTTTATGAAGCTTCATGTACTTTTTTCGGATCTCAGTGCGAACCAGTTTGAATGTTTCCATTATTTCCTCTATGTTGGAAAAAGAGGCTTTAGTTGCCGCAGGGCAAACCGTTTTAAAACGACTCTTTGGACTTCGTGTTGATGTACCTGTGGTTTCAATAGCTTCTTTTGTAGCAACACACTTTTCTTCAGATTTTCTCTTTAGCAGAGATTTAGGACTGGGTTTATTTCTGACAGGTTGTGCTAGCTTTACCCGCTTGCTTGCAGGAGCAGGGGAATTTGCAGCGTTCTCATCGCTTTCACTTAAAATTTCCCCTTCCTCCAGTTCAGGGTCAGAGAGACTTGAAGGCTGGTCACATACCCTGTCTACCATGTTTTGCATATTATGGTTTGCAGGTGATCCTGGGTATTTGTTCTCTTTGTTTATATCCAGCTTCTTTGAATTGACATCAACAGCTGTATCTGAGAAGTCTGCACAGGTAAGAGGGAGAAAATAAGTTAATACTCACTAAGCATCTCATAATAATGGTAAGCATATCTTATCATGTAATCTCTATCGTGTAAATGACCTGTATCTTGTATTTAGGAGCTTGCTAACTCACAAAGGGAAATATGATTAGTAGCTACTGCCATTTAGGAGAGAGAGCTGCGCTGATGTAATTTAGATTTTTTACCAGTAGTATTCAGGTAGCTATTAGTATTGCGCGCGTACACACACACACGCGCGCGCGCACACACACACACACACACACAGATTGACTTGGGCTCTAGTCTACTAGTCCAATATATACAGATGCCTTTGCTCAAAATGGGTGCAGACGTACACTGTCAAACCATCAAACCATGCTGGTTGTGGTTTCTGATGTAATATAAAACATGAATAGATTTAGTTTTTATTGCATTTTTTGAAAACAGCAACTTTACCCACAATGCAACTCTATTCCTACCATAGTATGATTCAGGTGTTACCCTAGCTAATGTACCTACAATAATTCAGTTCTGAGGTAGGATCAGTCAAAACAATGGCTGAACTGAACCATTATCACAGGAACAGATATTAAAAGATAATTTTCTGCACTCCAAAAAAATAATAATTATGACATAGTAAAGTTATGATTACAAGATAACAAGCCTAAAAACGTCCTAGCAACCACAGCTACACTAATGCATGAATGTAAGATTGACTTTATTTTGCCAACATTACCATTCTGAAGACTCTTGACATGACCAGGCTTGCCATTAACATGGAGATGACTTCTTTTGGTTGTCCGTATGGGGCTTCTCAGAGGGCTTATAGCATCCGGGAATCTCTTTAGATTGCTCAGTGTGCGCATCATAGAGTCCTCATCATGAAGTAGTGGCACTGAGCTGGAAGGCTCAGCATTATTCTCAAGACTCTTTCCAGGACTGAAACTTTTCTTTGAGGTAAAGATAAGATCACTGTACCTCTCTTGCAGCATCGTCTCCTCTGTTGTACTGCTGACTTTGGACACTGCTATACAGCCAGTGGACGAACTCAGCTCAGATGCAATGCTGTCATCAGCGTCTTTGTTTGTTTGTGTTAAGACATAAATAGCCTCAGGTAAACTCAGCCCTTCTTGTGGAAGTGATTCCAGGCTTATTGTACTGGTTACAGCCTCTGTATCTTTAGGGCCTTCTTGTGTGTCACAAGCATCTTTTTTGTGAATGGAACTGGACGAGCCAGGATGCAGTCCTTGTTGACAGTACTGAGGAAAAACATGGGCAGAGGGTTCTTTACTCTTGGGATTATCAAGGGCATCTTTAGCTACAAGACTTTCCCTTGAGGTTGAAGCAGCAGCAACAACAGGTTCATTACTTGCAACAGACTGGTCAGTACAGTTTTCATCGTTTACCTTGTATAAAGAATTGCTTGTGTGTGGTTTGGTAATGTTTCCTAATGTGTCACTGACACCATCAGTAGCCTCCAGTGGCCCAGGCTGATCTACCTGATTGACTGAGGCCAGCTGTGTGCTGTCCTCATGATTTTCTGAAACACCCACTGCTGTTAATTTTAGAGAACTACTTTGGTTTGGCTTAGGGTGTGCAGTCAACTGTGCTGAGGTAGATTGTCCTAAAGTGTCTTCAAGTAGTTTACCAGCTGCACTTTCGCTACGGCTCTTGTCCTTTTCCTGTACATCTTTTGCATCATCACACCTTATACCCGGGAATTGGTCTGCAGCAGCTTCCAGCTCTGCATCAATTACACTGCTGCCTACTTCATCAATAACACACATGTTTTCAAGATGAAGCTGGAAATTCTCATCTGATCTATTTAGACCAGCCTTATCCACTGATGTGAAGCAATCCTGTCTGGCATCAATGGACATCACTGGCTTCTTCATAGGTGAAATCGTCAGATTCAATGTTTCCATAAAACAGAGTTTCCTGTTTGGAGTATTTTCCTCCACAGAGCTTTTCTCAGAGGTATACGGCTGTTTAGACGGTCTTTCCAAGGACGCACATGTTTCTTCCTGTCTTTCCTTACTGTGAACATTCACTTCCCCATTTGATCTCTGTTTTTCATGTTCTCTGCTCATCTCTGACAGACTGCTTCTCTTATGTTTTCTGCTAATATCATCTTCATGTCGTCTCTCTTCCTTTCTTTGATAGTCCTTTGAAACTCGTCCTCCTCTTCTGTCATCAGAGGAAAGACTGCAGCGCCTAGTATGTTGACTTGAAGAGGACTTAATCTGGTCTTTTGAGTCTAAACCTCTGCTGTGTCCATCACTAGTCTTGAGTTTTCTATGATCTCGATTGTACACCTCTTTACAGCTGTGAGCTGTACTATGTTCAGAGTCTGATGTAGCCAGTTTAGCTTTATTTTGTTTCTGTGCTTGACTTCCACCTTTGGTGTCATCGGAAAAAGCTGCACTGCATAAAATCTCTGGTGGAGGGCTTTTGGCCCTGTCTGATCTGTGGTGGCCCTCAACTTTTAGGAACGTCCTGCTTTTACATAACTTGGAGTCATAATTTCGTCCTGTGTCTTTGTCTGCTCTATGAGACCTGTTTCTGTCTTGACATTCCTTGCTGGCATCTGAACCAGTTCTATGCCTCCTTTCTGTGGATTCAGACAGTTTATGATTTTTATATTTTTCCTCCCTGCGTTTAAACTTGTGTTTGTCTGACCCACTATGTCGGCTTGATGAACTACTGTTAAATTTGCTGACAGAGTGCTCAGTCTTTTTGTCAGATATTCTACAATATCCTCTTGCAGAACTTTTTGAATTACTAGAAGATGCTTTGGAAGCTTTCGACTCAGTGGAGGAACCAATAGACTGATTGATGGAATTATTGCTTTGTTTTCTTGAAGGAGAATCCTTTGAAGGCTCGATCACCCTGGGAGGTGATGTCTGTAGAAGTGGAAGACTGGATGGTGAAGGAGGAGCAGGCACAAGAACGGAGGGAGGTGGATTAGTGCTGGAGCTACCCGTGGGTGTCCATCTGAAGGAATTTTGATCCCGCAGATTATTAACATGAGACTGATGATGACAGTGACCTTTGCTTAACCTGGGGAAAAAAAAGTTGTGGATTAACCATTTAATGTAAATCCAGTCAGTACAGACAGGTAGCTCACAGTGGTTACAAAACAAAAACAAAAACAAGCTACTGGGCCCCTAATTTACCTTCCAATATAATTTTTTTTACATCAGAAAGGAAAAGTGTTCTTCAAGCTCTCTTAAATCAGGATCTTCTTCAGGGCCTGAGGTCAAGACCGGTCATAAATAAAGGTTTTTTACACCAAAAAAACCTTCCTGAATAACACTTTTCCTTTCTAATGTGTAGTTTATCTTCAAGAGCACGTTAATTATTTTTCTAGATTCACTAGCAGTGATACTATACTGACATACAATAAGCCCAAGCCCATCATCTTTTTAATCATTTGTTATACATTTTTTTCCATTACCTCTTAAAACTGACAGATTAATTCTTTATTAGTAAAAATCGAGTTTTAGATATATTAGAAGTATATTATTATATCATAAATATAGAGGATATTTAGATAGATTTTAGATCTTTTCTACTTCACAAGCAATGCAGTTAATGTGAGTCACCACTTCACACAGTGATTTCAGTGATGTTTGAAACAAACACGTACTGTTGATTCAGCCTCTGAATCTCAGCATCTTTTCGTGTCACTTCCTTTCTAGCTGTGTGTAGAAGTGCAGAGATGTTCTTTTTGAGACGGCAGTTTTCAGCGTTTAACCCTGTGTTCTATTTATAAAGAGAAAAAAAGAGATACAGAGATAGATGGACAGAGGGGGGAAAAAAAAAGTTAGTGCTGATGAATTTTGATGAACAACAGTTTTTACTGGAATACTCAGGTTTACACATAACTATTCCAGTTAAGATTCACAGGTAACTAATACCCTTACCTTAATAAAACCATTAACCTGCTCTTTTAGTTAGTTTGATTTCTCATTTTATAAACTCATTTCATAAATTTCAGCATTTAATGGGTCCTAAACAAAAGAAAAATAAAAGGTTTTGGAATATTCTGGAGTGACCCTCCAGAGAAAAGTTTCAGACTATTGAGACCCCTTCACTTCTTAGACACTTTATTGTGTTGCACATGTAATTATAAGTTGATAAAAATTATTATTGTTATTATTATTGTTGTATGTAACTTATAATATTTATTATTTTTTTAAATTTGCCTTAACCTTTATTTAACTAATTCAGTCTAATATACCAAGTTTAATTGCCCTTTGCAAACTATTCCAAGTGGCTGGAACAGAAAACATGAAAGTTATCTTTTCCATTGCTGCCTGTAATATCAAAAACAGTACATACATTTTTAACAGCTAAAAAAAGAAAAAACAAACCTGGATCTCCAGCTGCTCCACTGTTCTGCGCAACTCTTTAATTTGGTTTTGAGCTGCTTGAAATCGGGACTGCAACTGAAAGCACACAAAAAGAGAACTGAGATGTACAGCCAGCTGTCAGCAGTCCTCTGTATTTTATTAAAACATGGCGACTTCAATAATGCTTCCATTAGAGCAGTGATATGTGCATTTTTCAATGTTCAATGATCCCTCAAATTTAGGGATCTCTCCCTCGTGTACATCTCCCACCACCACTTTTGTGAAATAAGTCAGATTACAGTCAGGTGAGGACAGCTAGGCCAACTCTATTTAAGGATGAGGGTGGTCAGGAATAGGTAACCCCTGCTATTAAGTAGAACATTTGTTAAGATTTATTTGCAAAACGCATATCAAGCTGCACCTTCAATGTAAAAGACATAAGAAATCAAGAGAGAAAATGGCAGTGCTGCGTATATGGCAACTCACCTCAAGGTAAGACGACTCTCTGCTCTGCTGTTCCTCTGTGACAATTTCTTCATACAGATCCATGGATTCTTTCAGTTGAGAAGCATTTGGAGGTGACTTCACTGTAAACCAAAATAAGACAGTGGCAGCAACTGTTGAACAAAATGTGTGCTGGACTGTCTGTCTTTATGTTTTAATATTGTAAAGTAGTATACTCTTACCCGCATCATTGCTAAAACCAATATCCAGCCCATCATAGATATCTACAGAGTCTTCATTGACATCTGGTATCACAACTGTGAATATTACACACACACATACATATATGTCAAAATTAAAGCGTTAATAACATGTTAACACAAATTCATTTTACATACATATATATATTAGGACTGTCAAAATTAAAGCGTTAATAACACATTAACACAAATTCATTTTAACGGCACTAATTTTATTAACGCATGATTAATAGCACACATTTTCCTGTTTGACCTGTGGCCTAACATGTAGCAGGAGAAATGGAAAATGCAGCCATAGACAGTAAAGAGTGCAACAGCAAACAGAAATGGAGAAAGAAAAAGGTCTTCTGAATGGTAAGTTCATTTACAAAACGATGTCTGATGGTTCTGTCGACAAGACAAAAGTTGTCTGCGTTTACTGTCAATGTGAATCAAGTTGGCTTGTCTGAACAACTGGCTCAGTGCAAAGAAAGAGAAATAATGGGAACTTGCGTTTTTTCTATGTTCTTTTTTTCCATGTGTTTAACAGACATGAACAAGATCTTTGAAAAACATATCTACAGTCTTTGAAACATGTCTATGTTCTTTATGCTGTATGTTTAGGGTGGTTTCACTAATAATAAACATACATTTGCATAAAGCATCCATGTTTGTCCACGCCCATGTTGATTAGAGTATTAAAAAGCTGAAAAGTATTCATTTAAGGTACATTTAGAACAGATAAAAATGTGATTAATCGCGAGTTAACTCATGATAATCATAATCCATCCATCCCTCTTCTTCCGCTTATCTGGGGCCGGGTTGCAGGGGCAGTAGCCTAAGCAGGGATGCCCAGACTTCCTTTTCTCTGGACACTTCCTACAGCTCTTCTGGGAAGACACCGATGGGTCCCCAGGCCAGCCGAGGGACACAGTCCCTCCAGCGTGTCCTGGGTCTTCCCTGGGGCCTCCTCCCGGTGGGACATGTCCGGAGCACCTCCCCAGGTAGGTGCCCAGGAAGCATCCGGTACAGATGCCCGAGCCACCTCAGCTGGCTCCTCTCGATGTGGAGGAGCAGCGACTCTACTCCGAGCTCCTCACCCTATCTCCAATGGCGCGCCCCCTGCGAAGCTCATTTCAGCCACTTGTATCAGAGATCTTGTCCTTTCGGTCATGACCCAAAGCTCATGACCATGGTCATATTTTACTCGATTGACAGCCCTAATGTATGTATGTAAGTATGTGTGTGTGTGTGTGTGTATATATATATATATATATATATATATATATATATATATATATATATATATATGAAATATATGAAAACATGTGTAGTACTGAACACTAAAAACAATGGAAAGTAAATACATTCTACAAGCAAAGAAGGAATAATTTTGGATAGAGAACATTTCTTCCAACAATCAATAAATAAATAAATAAATCTAACGATTTCATCCATAGAAGTAAATTTTGGGCAAGCATCTTCAAATGTTAATATCTGAATGATTTCCTTAGATGAGGTTCAGTTTCATATCAGCAATCAGAGATGGAAACTATACTACAGCAACAACTGATAGTGATCTACACTATATAATATACAGTATTATAGTCTTATTACAATCAATATTGGTCATGACACAAAAACAGTGCTACATAAATCTAAATTAAACATCTTATTTCAGGCTTATACTTACGACCAGAAGCATCACTTGTGTCAGTGCTTTCCATTATTCTAAATATTTCTCTGGATCGGTTTCTTATATGTACCTGATAAAATGCAAAAGGAAAATCAACAGTCATTACCAGTTCCAGCTATCTGCCAGACCACACTTTAAACAAACTGTAACACCTGGCTGATGGTTGCAGTCAAGGTGAAGGCAAATTTTTGTAGCCATGTATAATGTACTGTTATTTTTAAATTGTTGTACATTAACAAACACTTAAAAGCCATTACAAATGTTTGCAACTGCATTATAGGGTATTATAAACCACTTATTAAGGGTTTAGTAAAGTGTTACTAAATGTTAGAATATCTCTGCCTCTGCTGCTTTGACTTTGACCTCTGTTAAAATATAAATGTTTCCTACAGGTCAACTCTAGGCCACCACACTACAGGTTTTGGGATTGGTAAAAGTTGCTTGGCAATGTGTTCATGATTTTTATATGAATTACATAATGACGAAATGTGATTCAATATTAGCTATTCCTGTCTGCTTGGTTTATGAAATAAACGACTTATACACTGATGTTCCCAGAATATGACACATACTTTGTCTGCGGGCCTAGGTATATGTAAGGTATCAATGTCAGCTATACTGTGTGTGGGGGCATATATATATATATATATATATATATATATATATATATATACACATACACATACACACACAGATATACTCTATTACCAAAGGCAAGGAGACACATGAGTTATGATCTGCAGCATTAGCACGATCACCACGATCACCATGACCCCTTAGTTCAGTACTGCCCAAACAAAGCAGACAGCAAAGAACAAAGCTTTAGTGGTATGATGTAACTAATATCCTGCTGAGTTAATTATCTACTTATTATGCCACTTCATTTTGAATTTGGCACTGATTTCGTGGGCTTTATGTGATATTGAACTCAAGCTAATATTAATGTTGCTATAGTCCTGCCCTAAACTTCTCAAACACCATACGACTTAAAAGACACAGACAAACTCAACAAACTCTGTCCATGGACTCTTCTAGAGCTAGTTACATACAGCTGCACCGCCCTGAGTACCGTCGATAACCCCCGATAAAATGGGCAGATTCATGTGCAGAGTCTGGCTAATGCTGCTGGACATGTTATGGATCAACAAGCTGGGCTCTGCTAACGTAAAAGCACCGCTGACTGCCGGTCTTATTATCGATCACTAAAAAGAAGTCTTAACGGACAACACTGCCCAGCCTGTGACTGATTTAATGATGAAATACAAATTCTATACACCACTCATCTAAAAAGATATTAGCTACAATCAACAGGCTATGAATTTGTTCACTTACTTGTCTGTGTGTGCTGCTATATTGTGTCCCCTTGTTTGCAACCATAATGTCGCGCCAAGACTTTATTGCACAGGAAGTAACGACATTTTCCCGCGGTCTGTCACGGTGGGTTTATTCTTGCAGCTCCTCGGGTTCAAAAATGTTACTCAAAAAGCTTTAGAGGCCCCATACGAAACCAGTTATACCACGACTCACTGTCTTCTCCAGCGGCTCACATTGTTCCTCAGTCTCCTGCCATGAACGAGAGCGGTAAACACTTTGCAAATACAACCCGCTGCACGGTACCAGGATCGCTATCCGCATACGTCATTAAGGCGCGACGCCGACGATTCGACCTGACCCGGAAGGATTTGTGTGTCGCTTACATGTGGACGGGGTTTTAACAGCAGCAACGGGAGCGTGCATGTGTGTGTTAGAACACAAGCTCGGACAGAATACCCTGGGATGAAACTCGCAGTTTCTGTTAGCAACGGTAAAAGACGATATTTGTTTCTAGCGTAGATCGCTGCTCCTCAGGCGACACATGACACGATGGAAAATTTAGAATTGAGCCTGTCGTCTTTGGGCACCATATCTAGACATGTTGACAAAAGTCACAACGAACTGAGCCGTTTTTTGTCAAAACAGGTAAGATATGTTCATTTCCGGCACATATGGAATACAACAATATATTTATAGTTGATTACTTACACACTGACTCAAACTGTGGTCAATCCATAAATCACATCATTTTGGTGTGCGTTTATTTATATCTATCTATCTATATATAGATATCTATATATAGATAGATATATGTATATGTTGCTGCCTTATTAACCCCTAGGTTGTGAATATTTAAGAGAAATCAATTTTTATCAGGCTTTCATATCAACCAGACAGTGTTTCATTTCTGGCCTTCCTGCCACATGATCTCTCCTTAGATATGGAACCAGCAAGACAGGCAATGTATTCTGGAGTGCTTGGCTCAACTGCTGCTGGACAAAGATTACACTTTGCTGATTGCACGACACCTCCGGCCCCTAATTCTGGACCTTTTGGAGCGGAATGCAGAAAGGGTCAAAGTTGGTGGCAAGATCAACCATGACCTCCATGAACGCCTGTGTGTGGCCCTCAGCAAACTCCTCAACATCAGCCCTGATGTAGTGGTGTAAGTGGTGTAAAATCAGTTTTGATGTGAGACCTCCCCCCTTCACCCTGAACTGTAAAGATTCAGATCTTAGATCTTAGTGCTGCATCAGTACACACAGCTAGACTAACCTTCACCAGTCAGCATATTCGTGTGTGCGCGGAATATGGCCAGTTTGAGGCAATATAAACGTAAAGGATAAAGGTGTTATGACTTTTTTGACTTAGAGTGCTTCTACAAGACACGACATTAAATTTTAAATAGTAGTAATCTCGGTAAAAGACATCTGTGCATCAAATACAGAACTGGAGTCAGGATTTAGCATAAAGACTGGGAAACACCTAGCCCTAGACTGGACAACATTCATTTCACTTTCATAAAGGCTTGTCAGAGTAAGTTTGCCAGGTTTCGAACAGTTGTGCATGTTCTGTGAGCAAAATTAAAACATATTTAACTTTCATTGACCATATCCAGCAACCCACACTATAGCTGCAGTCTTCACAAAGCTGCTGTGTGTATTGGTACACTGTTCATTAAGAAATAGTTCCAGTACTTCAAGTTGTCGTTCCTTAGTTGCTGTTTGTGTACATGTGAAATAAATGGCTCACCAAACCACTGCAAGTCTTTAGAGGTGTTTGGAGGTGGCAAAGCCAGGCTAGCTGTAAGCTAGGCTAACACATTCTGACTCAAGCTCTGTACTAAAATGCATGAAATTCATTATCATTCATTATCTTCTCATCTCTTTTAGAGACGCAAACCAAATAAATCTATTCCTGTAAATGTGGAACTGTTCCTTGTACTGTCTCTTGAGATGTTAACATAGTTTTATGGTACATATATACGCAAATTGACAATGAATAAAATCACCCCAAAGCAAACACAGTAACCAGTTAGCCTGGGGCCCCTGGGCTTCCTTAGAGTCTGGGATCTTGAAATTGTTTCCAGTTTTCCGGCCTTGATTGCAGACCCCCATGCAGGGATTGTAGTGCACCTTAAAACGTACTGAAGTGAATTCAGTATTGCAGTTCCACTACGTAGTGGATAAAGTAATCCTGAATAAAGGAGGTCTAAATAGGTGGTTTCTAGTTGTGTGAAGCTCCAAAAATGCTGGATGCTGTGCCAGTCTTATTAACCTTGCGGTAAGCTACATCAACTTTGATTAATTTTCTACTCCTCTACATAAGGTTTGCTGCAAAGTACTTCAACGATGCCCCTCCAGTATTTCAGAGGCTCTTTTTCACAAGTGAAGAGTCATCAGCTGTTCAGTATGGCCCCAAGAGGATGAAGCTGCGGGACCTCATGGGTGCCACCCTACATTTCCTTCAGAGTGACTGTGCTAAGTTTCGAAGGCTGTGGGATTGGAGTCCCTGTGTGTCCCAGTTGCTCACCAGTGATATCATGGTTCGAGGGTATGTACCTGCTTCCTCTTTAGATCTGTTTTGTAGACCAATAAGCTAACAAATCCTAAAAAAGTATTCTTGGTGTCTTGTTGTATTTATAATGGTACTCATGTACAATATTGACTTGTATACTGGAGCACTCTGTGTGCTCAGATTCAAACAAATGCATCAAACACACTGGACCAGATTTCATCATTCAGCAGGACAACACTACTGAACATCTTTCCCATGTCACTGAAGTACTTGTCTTGGTGAAGAGGTGAGTGGGTATGGAAAGTATTCAGACCCCTTTAAATTTTTCACTCTTTGTGTCATTGCAGCCATTTGCCAAAATCAAAAAAGTTCATTTTATTTCTCATTAATGTACACTCAGCACCCCATCTTGACAGAAAAAACCAGAAATGTAGAAATTTTTGCAAATTTATTAAAAAAGAAAAACTGAAATATCACATGGTCATAAGCATTCAGACCCTGTGCTCAGTATTGAGTAGAAGCACCCTTTTGAGCTAGTACAGCCATGAGTCTTCTTGGGAATGATGCAACAAGTTTTTCACACCTGGATTTGGGGATCCTCTGCCATTCTTCCTTGCAGATCTTCTCCAGTTCTGTCAGGTTGGATGGTGAACGTTGGTGGACAGCCATTTTCAGGTCTCTCCAGAGATGCTCAATTGGGTTTAGGTCAGGGCTCTGGCTGGGCCAGTCAAGAACGGTCACAGAGTTGTTCCGAAGCCCCTGCTTTGTTATTTTAGCTGTGTGCTTAGGGTCATTGTCCTGTTCAAAGGTGAACCTTCGGCCCAGTCTGAGGTCCTGAGCACTCTGGAAGACGTTTTCTTCCAGGATATCTCTGTACTTGGCCGCATTCATCTTTCCTTCAATTGCAACCAGTCATCCTGTCCCTGCAGCTGAAAAACACCCCCACAACATGATGCTCCCACCACCATGTTTCACTGTAGGGATTGTATTGGGCAGGTGATGAGCAGTGCCTGGTTTTCTCCACACATACCACTTAGAATTAACACCAAAAAGTTCAATCTTGGTCTTTCATGTGTCTTGCACTGAGGAGAGGCTTCCGTCGGGCCACTCTGCCATAATGCCCCGACTGGTGGAGGGCTGCAGTGATAGTTGACTTTGTGGAACTTTCTCCCATCTCCCTACTGCATCTCTGGAGCTCAGCCCCAGTGATCTTTGGGTTCTTCTTTACCTCTCTCACCAAGGCTCTTCTCCCACGATTGCTCAGTTTGGCTGGATGGCCAGGTCTAGGAAGAGTTCTGGTCGTCCCACACTTTTTCCATTTGAGGATTATGGAGGCCACTGTGTTCTTAGGAACCTTGAGTGCTGCAGAAATTCTTTTGTAACCTTGGCCAGATCTGTGCCTTGCCACAATTCTGTCTCTGAGCTCCTTGGGCAGTTCCTTCGACCTCATGATTCTCATTTGCTCTGACATGCACTGTGAGCTGTAAGGTCTTATATAGACAGGTGTGTGCCTTTCCTAATCAAGTCCAATCAGTTTAATTAAACACAGCTGGACTCCAATGAAGGAGCAGAACCATCTCAAGGAGGATCAGAAGAAATGGACAGCATGTGAGTTAAATATGAGTGTCACTGCAAAGGGTCTGAATACTTATGACCATGTGATATTTCAGTTTTTCTTTTTTAATAAATTTGCAAAAATTTCTACATTTCTGTTTTTTTCTGTCAAGATGGGGTGCTGAGTGTACATTAATGAGAAATAAAATGAACTTTTTTGATTTTGGCAAATGGCTGCAATGACACAAAGAGTGAAAAATTTAAAGGGGTCTGAATACTTTCCGTACCCACTGTATGCTTGACAGACAGAGTCACAGCAGCAGGGAAACTGCAATGAAGTTCTGGGAGAGCATTACCAGGTTTGATGAGGTCTGCAGATAGAAGATTTGTGATAATTCATCCATCCATCCATTATCCATGCCCACTTATTTCTATTTAGGGTCACAAGGATCTGATGGAACCTATCCCAGCTCTCTTTGGGTCAATGGCAAGGGTACACCCTGGACAGGTCACAAGTCAGGTCATCGCAGACTTATGATAAGATGTTTCAAAGCTGTGTCACTTCACCCTGTTTGGAACATCCTCTGGAAACCAGAGCTCAACAGTCAGCTCCCTCGGTGGTGGGCCTGAGACACGAATCGGGGATGAGTGCAGTATATGCCTACTGTATATGTACTAGGCATATACTGCACATATACTAGGCAGGGAACACTGGCTTGGTGATCTCTGGTGTTGCAGGCTGGTTTTAGAATGTGGAGGGAAAATAATCAGAAAATGTGTTAATAGTTTTCTGCAATTTATATTGCTGCTGCTCAGTTTCCTTCATGTCTGTCTTTGATACTGTTTTATGTACAGCATATTTGCTTCTCTTGCTTTCTGCTTTTTTAACTAATAAACAAGCTGTGTTTCTTACTACAGGTACACGGCCCATTGTTTAGCACTTGTCTCTCACATGACTGATAATCAGAAAACTATATTTCTGAGAAAAGTGCTAACAAGTGATGAGATCCTGCACATGAAAATGAAGTATGTACCGTTGTTTTTGTAATCAATGATCATTATCATCATTGTTATCCATTATTGTATAGTATTGTGGAGAATGTATTGGTTTTCTGTGCACGTTACCTTGAAATTTGTACAGCAGTGAAAGGTATTGTGGGTTTATACCAAGCTGTAATAAGATGTTCTGATGACCTTTGCTTTGATTTTGTCTTTAGAACTTTGGAAGAAACTCAGCAGTTGGAGGCAGAGAAGGCCCTTGTGTTAGCCAATCAGGGCTCTGTGATGTGGCGCCAGGAACAAGCTAATAAGTTTACCAGAGGCCAGGTGGTATCAGAAGACCTGTCCCAGAATGTTGTAGCAGTCTGTGGGGTTGTACTACCTAGGATAGTTCCTAGACATGCTGGACAAGTATGTTATGTTTATATGGGCCCCTATTTTTGATTTTGTTTGATTTACTTTTTTTAATTTGTTAATGTTGTACTCTGTTTATAGATGAATCCAAAGGATCTTGTGCTAGTGGACTCAACTTGCCGTAATCTGAGAAGACTGGCCTTGGCTGTAGCTTCTCAGAAACCTGTACTCCTAGAGGGTCCTATAGGATGTGGCAAAACTGCCTTGGTAGAGTTTATGGCAGCTGTCACAGGGCACACAAAAGCTACAGAGATTCTCAAAGTCCAACTTGGTGATCAAACTGACAGCAAGGTGAGAGCACATGGACTCATACTTCAATGGATGTCGGTTTATGGGCTTGACCTATAAGGATTATAAATCAGAATATCTCACCCTCTGCTTCTTCAATTTTGGTTGGATGTAAGGCTGAAAAGTGTTTTGTGATTTGCCACAGATGCTGTTAGGGATGTACCGTTGCACTGACATTCCAGGGAAGTTTGTGTGGCAGCCAGGAACGTTGACACAAGCTGTGTCTAAAGGCCAGTGGATTCTCTTGGAAGACATTGACCATGCACCTCTGGATGTGGTGAGTTAAAACTTTGATAATTGTATCGAGTATAGCTTTCACATGTTCTTTTCTAGTGCATTCTTAGCCTGGCAAACTGAATAAATTCGAAACAAACTAAACCTTCTATAGCACTGGGACAAACCACAGCTGGACTGAAATTATCTTTTTTTTTTTTTTTTTTTTTTTTTTTTTAGATATCTGTGCTCCTGCCTTTGATGGAGAATAAAAAGCTGATGATTCCAGGGCGAGAGGATTGCATTGACGTTTCTCCTGGATATCAGTTCTTTGCAACTAGAAGGTAACAGTATCATTACCATGTAAATGTACATATGCAGCTTTGCTGGTCTAGTTTTACATTCTGAGCTTTTATATACATTCATTTCAGTTCAATTCAGTTTTATTTGTATAACACCAAATCACAATACAATCATCTCAAGGCACTTAACAAAAAAACCCAACAAGTCCCCTATGAGCAAGCACTTGGTGTTTGTAGAAAGGAAAAACTCCCTTTAATGCAAGAAGAAACCTCCAGCAGCTCAGTGCACCGATGGTCCTCGGGCAGTCTAGGCCTATAGCAGCATAACTAACTAAGGGATGGTTCAGGGTTGCCTGAAGCCAGCCCTAACTATATGCTTTGTCAAAGAGGAAGGTTTTAAGTCTAGCCTTAAAAGTACAGAGAGTGTCTGCCTCCTGAACCCAGACTGGGAGCTGGTTCCACAGGAGAGGAGCTTGATAGCTAAAGGCTCTGCCTCCCGTTCTACTTTTGGAAACTCGGAACCACAAGTAGTCCTGCACTCTGAGAGGGAAGTGGTCTATTGGGATAATATGGCACTATGAGGTCTTTAAGGTATGAAGGAGCTTGATCATGACATATCATATGTGATTGCCAGCTTTTGGCAGTGGCATGATTTTGGACTATTTGAATGCCTGTCCTCACACTTGTGATGGTTGTACCTGTTATTAATACCACATAGTGGCCTATGTTCAGCCTCTTGGATCTTGTTGGATTATTAAGGTTTCAGTATGGTTCAAACAATATAGGTTTGTCCATGACAGAGTGTTACTGTCCTGAATGGCCACAGTTGAAAATCCTGCTGTCATAACATCCTCACACTGTTCCACACCTGGTCAGTCAAAGCATGAAGTGGGTTTGTTGGATATTCTGTTTTGGAACATAACAAAAGTGAAATGACATGAGTAACAGTTAATATTAAGTCATGCTTATGTATTGCAGGATGTACTACAGTGGTGGCAGTTGGCACAAACCACAGAGCTCGCATGCAGCACTGTTGGACAAGTACTGGACCAAACTGCAAATAGGCAGCATGACACGGGAAGAAATGAAGAAGGTGATCTTAATTTTACTTTCCTCTCTTTATGTTGCTGCTGTAGTATGTGAGAATTCCCCTCACCTTTTCTTAGTTTACCCTGTTCCTTTGCATTTAGGTACTCACCAACAGGTATCCAATGCTGACATTGGTGGCAGATCGTCTACTGGATATTTACTGCCAACTCACTGGGGAGCAACATTCTGACCTGGACATAAGCAGTCTCCAAACTCCTAAAGATAGCCAGCAGCACAAGTCTGAGGACAAAAAAAGCACCCCGCTGGAGGGGAGAATCCTATCTCTCAGGTCTGGCTCAGTGCTCCCTTCACTTTCCTTTGTCTGATATTTTAAATCTAAATTTGACACAATAAAATGGTGTCATACCTTGGGATTTTGTCTTCAGTATGAAACATCAGAATCAACACCTTATGTTCAACTGTTCTATGTCTAATATGTACAGTGGCCCTGTTCATGTAATTGGCCCTGTCCATGTAATTTAATTCCGACAGGATCATACACAATCATATTTTGTATGATATAAGAACACTTTGTATCCTTTGTTTGGACTGTCTGTACCACTTCCTCACAGTAATCGTCAGTCAGGCATATCATAAAAGGCTTTATCCCTCTTAGTCTTGCATCTGTCAGACACCCTGCCCCCCAAACCCAGTCATAACCAGTCTTCAGCAGCAAACTCCATGACATTAATTAGCTTTCCACTAGCTGCTACTGTGGTCAATACATTATTGATTGTACTGTCCTCTCTTCTATGGGCTGGAATCACGGATTCTCCAGGTCAACAGCACATTTTCATTAGGCAGTTTTATAAACGGGTTTATAAACATGTCCTTACTTACAGACATCACTTGGGTGCTTTTTGAATTGTTCATATGCTTGTTATGGTTCATCGAAGCAGTGATTCACAAAACTTTTCTGCAGGGCACCCCCCAACCACAGTCCATGTTATGCAACCAGTGCTAAAGCATGTCTCACGACGTGCTACAGCTTTAATGGATGATGTCATACCTTTATAGCTTGGACTGCATTGCACATACACTGTGTTGGTTGTGAGTCAGTAGGATTAATGATTCTGAACAAGATACATTAACATTAGGTTTACATTCATTCTTACTTTAGTTTACCTATTGTTTTATCAGTCATTTTACAGCAGTAAAAGGCTGATCCAAAGTTAGTAATAATACCAGCTTTCTGATCATTAAATAGGAGCTCTGCTGATTTTAAACATCAAGATGTGTTTCCAGGAATTGGAGAGTACTGCTGCATTTTTGAAAAATGTTCTAAATGCAATGATAATATGGTGGCATACTGTATGAAGAACTTTGTTCAGCAATTTTCTGTCATGCTCTTAATACCACTCCTCCTGTTCTCTTATGTCTTGTGCAGGAATTACGTTTTCTCTTGCACTCATCTAAAATGTATCCACACACAGTCATGTCTCACTATCGAAGACTCTCATAGACAATGCATTCCTTGATCCTAACCCTAATCATGACAACTAAATGCCCACACACACACATTACTTACTACAAACACGTAGTAAGATTCATATTCATTTCATCTTTTTTTTTTTTTTTGATTCCACAGGGACTTGCTGAAATGGTGTGAGCGGATCAGCGTCAATTTTGATAGCACCTCCTCTGCCACAGCACAACATGTCTTCCAAGAGGTTACCCTGTACCCCTTAACAGACAAAAAGATATGCCATTTACCTCTAGCATAGCCCATTCTTATTGTTATGACAGTGTTATTTAGTGTATATTATTTTTATTGGCTGATGCCTTTTCATTGCTTTTCTTCTTGTCAGGCTCTTGACTGCTTCACAGCCATGCTGTCTTGTCCTGAGAGTCGCCTACAAATGGCTGAGATCATTGGAAGCAAGCTCAATATTTCTAAAGAAAAGGTGTTTATTGACCTCTGTTTGGCAAAGGGATTGAGTTTACAGCGGACATTTATGTAAAACACTGATTGATTGACTGATAAAAACAAAAATGAAAATGGTATTTTTGACATAAATGTCTGCATTTGTGTCTAAGCATTTTTAATATAAAAACAACGTTGGAATTTTGAACTCTTCACCTACTGCTTGTCTCCAGGCCCAGCACTTCTGTCAGATGTATCAGCCTGGCATCTCAATGACCGAGCTGGAGTTGTCAGTGGGCAGAGTCACTCTGGGTCGAAAGCAGACCGAAGCGGTGCAGTTGAGTGTGTAAGTGGGACATCCTGCCCACCCACTATCTTGTGACCTCGTTTTACACTACACAGTACATGCTAGTTATTGTAGCAGCATTTACCTACTGAACCAAATATACCCCTGCACTAAATTAAATTCATATCAAATTGATTTGAAAATGCATTATACTAATCAAAGCCATCAAATATCGGCATCAGTTCTTTCCAAATGCCAATATGTATGGGTGTCAAATTTAGATTAGAAGCAACAGAAGTGGTCATTGTTATTTTAGCATCAGATGAGTGTGCCATGTGGTAACAGGAGAATTAAAGTAATGTGAAGGTATTACACTTAAGCATCGTGACCTTAAAACTTTTATAGCGCTCTTTTCTGTGGTTTGTGCAGTTAGTGTGAGATGTAACTTTTTAAATTGACTATTCTTTCTATTAGAAAAAGTAATTTGATAGACTAACTAGAGTAACTGATAGTTATTGGGCACTGTATATTTTTTAAACACCTCACTAGAATGGTTTAAGTGGGGATAAAGTGATGTTTTAAAAAATATTTTACTCCTCAAGCATATTCAGATAAGGTATTTTATGGTATAGGAGGCTTGACACTCGTCCCAGTGACTACATAGAAAAAACTCTACTAAACATACAACCCACTGTGTCACAACTGAATGTGTTTTTTTTTTTTTTTTTTTTTTAACAGGGACAAGCAGACGTTTGCTGCCACACGACCCTCTGCTGTACTGCTAGAACAGCTGGCAGTATGTGTGGCCAAGGGAGAGCCTGTCCTTCTAGTAGGAGAGACTGGAACCGGAAAGACCTCCACTGTGCAGCACCTGGCCAGAGTCACAGGTCCGTGCAGGTTTATAAGCACACATATTGGAGCCAGTTATGGGTCAGCAGGTAGAGCGGGTCAGCCACAAACACTGCCCGTCCTGTCTGCATGTTGAAATATTTTCATTCCCAAAATGCTTTGGAAATGACTACAAATGGTCTCTGATTCACATTTTATCTGTTGTGTGTTCTGTCCAGGGCACAGGTTGTGGGTTGTGAACATGAACCAGCAGAGCGACACTGCTGACCTTCTTGGAGGGTGAGTGACCCACTAATTGAACCTTAAAAGTCTTACACAAAAATTTGCATCACTTTTGAATTTTAAGTCTTGATCACATAAATTATAAAATGATACATTTTGATTTTACAGAAAAACTAAATGGAATATCATGGCATTATAGTCAAACAAAGGGTTAAATCAGTGAGACTGACAATAAAAAGAGGAAAAACTGATTAGCATATTTCTACACACTGCTAATAGGTGCAGCAACACAGCATGTATGCTCTCTGCCATAAAACTAAGATTTTCAGTTCTGTTTTGAAGCCAAACTCCAGTTTAACACATTTCTGCCTAATGCAGGTACAAGCCAGTAGACCACAAGCAAATCTTGCTTCCTTTAAGGGAGGCCTTCGAGGACTTGTTCTCTCAGACCTACTCAAGGAAGCAGAACCTGACCTTCCTGGGCCATGTTCAGACCTGCTTCCGGGCGAAACGCTGGAATGATCTGCTCAAACTCATGGACCACGTTTGCAAGTCAGCTCTAAATAAGGAGCTACAGCAGAAATCGGATGGTAGTGTAAACAATAATAACATCTAGTGTGCTGACTACTGTCACACAGCGCCTAATATTCGATGTGTATTTGTGCAGCTACCTTGCTGCAGAAGCAGTGGGAGGCATTGGCGGCAAAACTTAGTCAGACCCAGCAGCAGATCCGAGCCTGTGAGACTGCCATGGTTTTCGCCTTTGTGGAGGTAAAAGATTATATTTGTGGATACTTTTTTATTTATTAATGAACTTCATGAAAAGAGCAGTAAACACTGTGTTACTACACTTAAAAAACACACAGTTTCCTCTGGTAGTCGACAGGTAGGTTGTTGCAGCATCTTGAAGAAGCTGCATCAGTTCTGTGAATTCAGGCTGTTTCTGTGGGGTCCACACCATCTGTGGCAGGACTCTTTGCTTTAGCACAGTTCTTTAGTACAGTATTGTATATCTCCTTCAACCCGTTTGTAGCTGTCACACACATTCATGTCTAGTACTGTATAACCCAAGTTATATTCATGAATGTTGTCAGTGTACCAGCTGTGTTCTACTGTGTGCTCCTGTGTGTTCCTCTGTAGGGAACGCTGGCTCAGGCAGTGAAGAAGGGCCACTGGATACTGCTGGATGAGATCAATCTGGCAGCAGCAGAGACATTGGAGTGTCTGAGTGGACTCCTGGAGGGCAATGCTGGATCTCTGGTGCTGCTGGACCGTGGAGACACTGGTGAGGACTGTTGTGAAGACATTATCAAAGCCCCTACCTTGTTTGCTTGTCACATCCTTTGAAATCCTTTATTGAATACAGCTTTCAATATTTGTATACAAAATTAAGAATAACTTAAATTCACTGTTTGTAATTGAAATCTGAACTTTTGTTGGCAGATACAGTCAAATAATATTTTCAACTTGTAGATAGGAGTAGGAGTAGCAGAAGATATAAAATCCAATCCATAACTGTCACATTGTGACATTTTAAAGAGAAACTAAAGTTCTGCAGTGCAATTTTTCAAACTCCTCATTTTTCAGACAGAAACAATGATCAAATGAAAAGGATTACACCAGGCTAGATTTGTGTCATTTGTCCCAGATGCACTTTGACACGTGTCATTGTGTCATTGTTGATTAACGTTGTTTGTTTTGATGAAAGAGTCCCTGGTTCGCCACCCAGACTTTCGCCTCTTTGCCTGCATGAACCCAGCTACTGATGTGGGGAAGAGGAACCTGCCTCTGGGCCTCAGGAACAGGTGAGAATGTGCAGTGGTGCAGACAAAATGACATACAGAGCATATTAACAGTGTAAGAGTTTGAAACCAGATAACTAACACGCAGCAATAATGCTACATTTCTCCCTTGGTACCTTACAGGTTTACTGAACTTTATGTGGAGGAGCTGGAGAACGAGGGAGACCTACGGATTTTGGTGTCAGACTACCTCAAGGGCTTGAATCAACACAGGAATGTCATCAGTGGTATTATAAGGTAATTTTACATTAGGTAAAATTGATCTGCCCCTTCTCCAGGTAGTGCCAAAAGGAACTGTGGTTCCACATGATTTGTGTCTTGACAAGACTGTGTGTTGTGGTGGAGTTGAAAATCAAATTATAGACACAATTTCTTTTAAAACCACTTTGTCAAAAGTCTGTGGAGATTCCTAGTGTTTGTCAAAATATCAGATTTCAACATTCTAAGTAGAATTAGTGGGAATACAGAAATTTGCATAGCATCTCTGTTTATTTTATTTCTCTATTTTCTGGGACAAGGATTAATGTTTGGGAGACACAAAGATGCTTATTAGATACTGAGTCCTCTTTAGGGTCACAGGGATCTGCTGGAGCCTATCCCAGCTCTCTTTGGGTGAAACGCAAGGGTACACCCTGGACAGGTCACCAGTCGATCACAGGACCACATAGAGACAAACAACCTCACACACTCACACTCACTCCGATGGGCAATTTAGAGTCACCAATCAACCTGACATACATGTTTTTGGACTGTGGGAGGAAACCAGAGTACCTGGAGAAAACCCACACAAGCACAGGGAGAACATGCAAGCTCCACACAGAAAGGCCGGGTTTTGAACCAGGAACCTGATTGCAAATGTAAAGTAAAGTAGGAGTAGGAATAAGTGGGCATAGATAATGAATTAAGTAAATGTGTTTGTTTCCAGTTTTTACCTGGCAGTCCGAAAGGAAGCCAAGTCACACCTGGTGGATGGAAGAGGACACAGACCACACTATAGCCTGCGGACTCTGTGCAGGGCACTGAAGTATGTGGCAGAAAACCCCTGCAGCAGTGTGCAGCGTTCACTGTACGAGGTAGGTAGGGGGCTACTGAGAAATGGTCTCTTTTAAAGGAATATGGTACTGAAGAGAAAATGATTAATATTGCCATGCAAGTAAGTACTCTGAGTTGACACACTCTTTGCTTGATGCTCGCAGGGTTTCTGCCTGAGCTTCTTGACTCAGCTGGACAGAAGCTCCTACCCTCTGGTCCAGAAATTGGTGTGCCAGCACATCCTGATGGGGAACACCAAATGTCTGAAACAAGTAAGACACTCTTGCAAGCACACCTACGCACTTTACATGGCAGAAATTACTCCAATTAATATTGAAACTCAGTTGAAACCCATGGGAATTCAATTACTAGTATCTAATAATACATAATAATTTACTAATAATAAATACACAATAAATAATATAATTATAAGAGTACAGTTATTTTGGTCAGCAATGGAAACGTCCAGATAAAGTGTTTTAAAGGTAACTTTTGGACAAGAATATTTATGTTTGTTGGATGTCTGTGGACAGCTCATGAATAGTTTCTCATTATGTTGCCTACAGCCAATTCCGGCCCCTTCAGGCCAACTTTGTGTGGAGGTAGAGGGCTACTGGCTCCACCAGGGAGAGCTGGAGCTGGCTCTGGACCCCAGCTATATCCTCACTACTTCAGTCAAGCTTAACCTCCGCGACCTTGCCAGAGTGGTATCTGCTGGGTAGGAAAACCATCGCACAGCCTGACACCATGCCCATTATTTCCCCCAAATCAATGGGTTCATCTATAAATGGCCAGACATTCATTTTGACAGAGTTAATTTAGGCCCTTTAGGAAATAATGCATCAAAGTGCATTGGGACAAAACGTGGTTGGCCAGAATTCCCCTGCAGCCAGTGACCTGCTGGGCACTGACAGGCTTTTATGCCTATATTTGGGTTGTATAAAGGACAAGGGTGTTAGATGGAGTTTAGGTCAGGACTGTGTGCAGTCTAGTCAGTGACAAGCTGTGTGGTTTCGTGTGAAAAACCTGGCCATGCTTTCTGGACAGGGGAATTGTCATTTTAAAATTAAGAGAGGGACAATCACAAACCTCTGAAAAATAGTTGGTAGTGCAATGTAAATATGATTTCATTTTGTGGCATTAAAACTTTTTAGTGTCCCAGCCCAGCTCATAGAAAACAGCCCCAGACCAAAAGAATGTCTGTGCGCAACAGCAGCCTCAAAGTCTGATTATCCAATCTGGACCAATAAGCATTTACCATATCAGCAAAGCTTAATGCATGGTGTCACATTGACCCTATCCTGACTGCTCAATAGTCCTTTAGGTTAATTTGGTGCACTCATGTTACATCATTCCACACTGAGCCAATGAGAAATCAATAGTTAGCACTACCATCACTCTCTTTAATGTTGTGACCTCACAGGACTCATCCAGTGCTCATCCAAGGAGAGACATCTGTGGGGAAGACCAGCCTGATTCGGTGGTTGGCTGCAGCTACCGGGAACCAATGTGTGAGGATCAACAACCATGAACACACTGACATCCAGGAGTACATAGGCTGCTATTCATCAGATGACAGGGGCAAGCTGGTGTTTAAAGAGGGTATGAGAACTTGTTTACCTGCTAACTGTGGTGGGCTTTGATAGATTGTGTCACTAATTTGATATATTTACAAAATAAATTCTAGAAATGGATGTGTGCAGTTCACATCTAAAAGGCCTTTATATCTCAAATAGTTATGTCTAGGTGTGACTTGAATATTACAGTTTTTAAGAATATATGAATTTTAGATTTAAGAAAGAATTAGCTATGATGTAAGAGAGAGCAATGACATCCAAAGGACAAAACTACTAGGGATTTATTGAAATATTATGGTATATATACCACAATACAAAATATGATGATATATATATTGTAAAGATAAATAATAATGAAATTACAGTATGTAAATTTTTTCCTTGGGTTTGTTAGTGGTGGGTTTTACCTGGGTTCAGTTATAATAATCACTGTTATGATAGATATGATATATATCATCATATATAATATATTTTAGTCTTGACTGGTAACAGGAAATTGCATTTTGTCATATTCTGAACATTCTGTAGTCTGCCAAGTGAACTGTGGGACCTCAGACTGCTGTGTTGCTTGTTTGTGCATGTGCACCAGGTATTCTGATCGATGCCATGAGAAAAGGCTATTGGATCATCCTAGATGAGCTGAACCTTGCCCCCACTGATGTCCTGGAGGCTCTCAATAGGCTGCTGGATGACAATAGGGAGCTCTTTGTGGCTGAGACACAGGAAGTCATCAAGGCCCACCCCAGATTCATGCTGTTTGCTACCCAGAATCCCCCTGGTCTCTATGGTGGTAGAAAGGTATTTCATTTGTTAAGCCTGAGAAGGATTTGTGTCTGATGGCATGGTTTCATTTTGGCTGCCTTCATATACGGTGTTTCATCCTAGAGGATAAATCCTTTTTACTGCATCTGATGGACCACTATTAAATCCTGTAACACACACCTTACCTTGCACATCTCACCCGTGCCATGCTTTTAATAGGATAAAAAATTTAAAAGTCTTTAAAAATGCAATGCTACATGGGATTATGATATTTATGAATCATTGCCACATCTTTTTTTATGATACTCTGAAAATAGTACCAACCAGCTACATCACCATTCACACTTTCTTTAAGGCTCAATTCAAATCTGGACATAAACCTAAAAAGGTAGCATTTTTTGTAGTTGTGCATTCAGCATGGTGAATGGAATGATCTTAAGGTCAATCTGTTTGTCATTATCAAACGAACTGTAAAATCAGATTGACTAACCTTTACTAACTAATGTCCTCCGAACCTTCAGGTGCTCTCCAGGGCTTTCAGGAATCGCTTTGTGGAGCTGCACTTTGATGAGCTGCCCAGTGGAGAGCTAGAAACCATCCTCCATCAGAGGTGCAGCCTGCCTCCATCCTACTGCACCAAGCTGATCAAGGTCATGCAAGACCTTCAGGTAACAGAAGACCTGTATGTTGATGTACTGCACTAAAATTCTTATTTTTCTGGGTGAGCCTGACTGCATGTGTGGAATTCGTTTTCCCCCCCTAGTCATTACGCAGGGGATCCTCTGTGTTTGCGGGGAAACATGGCTTCATCACACTCAGAGATCTGTTCCGCTGGGCAGACCGTTACAGGCTGGAGGAGGAGACAAAAGCCACTCAAGACTGGTTGCAGCATTTGGCTGATGATGGTAAGATCTGTAAAACATGTTTGTTAAATCACCAGCTGACACCTGTTTCACTAAAACCCTGAACAAAGCTAATGTCTTCCTCATCAGGATACATGCTGCTGGCAGGACGTGTCAGGAAGCCTGAGGAAGAGGCCACCATCCTCTCCATCCTGGAGAAGCATTTTAAGAGGGTAGTAAACTCTGAAAGCCTGTTCTCTCAGAAGCAGGTGACCAGCCAATTCAGTGAGTAGAGGAACTCTTCGCTTTAACGATACACCTCACTCTGTCACAGTAGCATTTACAGCTAAAGTATGTCTACTGCAACTCTATCAAAAGTTATTTAAAATAATGCAAAGTGAATCCAGAGTGGGTGTGATAAGGTTTTATCAAGTCAAAAATTTGTGTATACCCTAATTGTTTGTAGACCTTGGTGAATGTTTATTGTTGATTGCTGTCAGGAGAAACTCCAATAGTCCTGATGGCCTAGTGGTTTAAGATAAATACCTGTGAATGCAAGGTTCCTGGTTTAAATCCATTTGAGGAATTTCAGTGTTTCTGTCCTCATCCACAAAAATCTGTCGATTCCACAGCCTCACAGGTCACATTTAACCACTCTTAGCACATGAACACCTATTAAACTCCTTATTTCTTTAGTTTGATTTTGTGCTGAAGAGGAAGCTGATGCACATACAGTACTAAACAATTCAGTTAAAAAGTAAAAAGGAGAGTATGTAGCCATCTAGCTTGTGTGATAAACACGGTGTCATGTTGGCTCAATGCTTTGACTTGGCAGGTCCCTACATTGACAGCATTGCTGAAGTTCCAGAGGAGTTCCGCCATGTTGTGTGGACACATGGTATGAGGAGGCTGGCCGTGCTGGTAGGACGGGCGCTTCGATTTGGAGAGTCTGTTCTGCTTGTAGGAGATACTGGGTAAGATTTGACTGACTGACGATCATGTGGATAGATCACACAAATGATGATCACATCAAATGGATGTGATCATTTTTAACCATAATAGAGATGACTGTAATGATCACACCACTAGAGCCAGACTAAAGCATTTACAAAATGGATTAAGTGTCTAGTTTATTCTTTCCCAAATTCAAGAATCTGAGGAACTGTTTGAGCATCCAGGGTTCTTAATTACTGCATCTGTGTTTATTTTAATCATGCTAAGCATTTTTACTATTCCCTCACCAGATGTGGAAAGACTACGATCTGCCAGCTATTTGCTGCTTTGGCTGGGCAGAAGTTTTTTTCAGTCAACTGTCACCTACACATGGAAACGTCTGACTTCTTGGGAGGCCTGCGACCTGTCAGACACACACATCAGGTACTGACTGGTCCACAATGGTTGCAAATGTCAAATAGACAGGAAAAACCTCCAAGAGGCAGAGACTAACCCAGAGGCAGAAGTGAGCAAAATGCACAACAACAAAAGCTGACAATCTTGTCTTATCTCTTTAACTTTTCATTTTCATCCAACTTGAGTTTTTGCCCTACCAGATGTTTAAAGAATCAAGATTAATACATACAGTCCAGTCTGTAGGTTTTTGGACAATTACAAACTTTTTTGTTCCAAGGTTGTAGGGCTTCAAATGTAATTGAACAGGTGCACATAGAGGGGGCATATGAAGGATAATGTTACATTTGAATTAAGTCATTAAGATAAAGCAAATCTATAAAATTGATTTCTGGAAAAATAATGTTGTACCTGGGCAGCACGGTGGTTTAGTGGTTAGCGCTGTTGCCTCACAGCAAGAAGGTCCCAGGTTTGTAACCCAGCAGAGGCCTTTTTGTGCGGAGTTCGCATGTTCTCCCTGTGTGGGTTTTCTCCAGGTACTCTGGTTTCCTCCCACAGTCCAAGGTTGATTGGTGACTCTAAATTGCCCATAGGAGTGAGTGTGTGAGGTTGTTTGTCTCTATGTGGCCCTGTGATGGACTGGTGACCTGTCCAGGGTGTACCCCTGCCTTTCATCCAAAGAGAGCTGGGATAGGCTCCAGCAGATCCCTGTGACCCTAATTAGGAATAAATGGGTACACATACTAAATTAATTAATTATTAATGTTGTATCTTTGTGGGTTTGCAGCCTGATGTTGAGGATGGCCGGCTGTTTCAGTGGCATGACGGACCCTTGGTGGTGGCCATGAAGGGGGGTGGCATCTTCCTCATGGATGAGATCTCCCTGGCAGATGACTCCGTGTTAGAGAGACTTAACAGGTACATACATCATCTGTGGCCTAAAATACAGTAGATGCACATTCAATTCAATTCAATTCAATTCAATTGAATCTTATTTGTATAGCGCCAAATCACAATACAAATCATCTCAAGGCACTTTACAAAAACTAAAACTAAAAACCCAGCAATTCCCTTATGAGCAAGCACTTGGCGACAGTGGAGAGGAAAAACTCCCTTTAACGGAAGAAAAAACCTCCAGCAGAACCGGGCTCAGTTTGGGCGGCCATCTGCCTCGACCGGTTGGGGTGAGTGGATAGAGGAGAGAGAAAAGAACAGCAACAATAAACAACAGATAGACACTGCAGCTCAGTGCACCGATGGTCCTCGGGCAGTCTAGGCCTATAGCAGCATAACTAAGGGATGGTTCAGGGTTACCTGAAGCCAGCCCTAACTATATGCTTTGTCAAAGAGGAAGGTTTTAAGTCTAGCCTTAAAAGTACAGAGAGTGTCTGCCTCCTGAACCCAGGCTGGGAGCTGGTTCCACAGGAGAGGAGCTTGATAACTAAAGGCTCTGCCTCCCAGTCTGCTTTTGGAAACTCTGGGAACCACAAGTAGACCTGCACTCTGAGAGCGAAGTGGTCTATTGGGATAATATGGTACTATGAGGTCTTTAAGGTATGAAGGAGCTTGATTATGAAGGGATTTGTATGTGAGAAGAAGGATTTTAAATTCTATTCTATATTTTACAGGCAGCCAATGAAGAGAAGCTAATATAGGAGAAATATGATCTCTCTTGCTAGTTCCTGTCAGGACTCTGGCTGCGGCATTCTCAATTAATTGGAGGCTTTTTATGGAGATATTGGGACATCCAGATAGTAATGAGTTACAGTAATCTAGCCTTGAGGTAACAAATGCATGGACTAGTTTTTCTGCATCATTTTGAGACAGGATGTTCCTAATTTTGGAAATGTTGCGCAGGTGAAAGAATGCAGTTCTAGAGATTTGTTTTATGTGTGAGTTAAAGGACATGTCCTCGTCAAAAATAACTCCAAGGTTTTTCCCAGTAGTGCTGGAGGCCAGGGTTATGCCATCTAGAGTAGCTATAATTTTAGAAAAGTTATTTCTGAGATTTTTTGGCCGAAATATAATGACTTCTGTTTTCTCTGAGTTTAAAAGTAAAAAGTTACTGGTCATCCAGGCCAGTTAGACAGGCTTGAAGTCTGGTTAACTGGTTTGTGTTAACAGGTTTAATAGATAGATACAACTGAGTGTCATCTGCATAGCAGTGATAATTAAGAGTGCTTCGTAATGACATATCCTAAAGGAAGCATGTACAGGGTGAACAGAATCGGTCCTAGCACAGAGCCTTGTGGAACTCCATAACTAACTTTTGTTCGTGTGGAAGGTTCATCATGGACATGAACAAACTGGAATCTGTCCGATAAATAGGATTGGAACCACTTTAACGCTGTTCCTCTGATACCAATCACATGCTCCAGTCTCTGTAATAAGATGTTGTGGTCAATGGTGTCGAATGCTGCACTAAGGTCTAGGAGGACAAGTATTGAAACAAGTCCATTATCTGAGGCTAAGAGAAGATCGTTGGTAACTTTCAACAGTGCTGTTTCTGTACTATGATGTGCTTTAAATCCTGATTGAAAATCTTCAAATAGTTCATTCCTGTGTAAGTGGTCTGATAGCTGCTTAGCAACAGCTTTTTCTAGGATTTTAGAAATAAATGGCAGGTTGGATATTGGTCTATAATTAGCCAAGACTCCTGGATCAAGTCTAGACTTTTTGAGTAAAGGTTTGATTACTGCAGTCTTAAAGGCCTGTGGTACGTAGCCTGATACTAGAGATAAATTTACCAAGTCTAATAAAGATTAGTTCATTAATGACAGGGTGTCTTTAAGCAGTCTAGTCGGGATGGGGTCTAAGAGACACGTTGATGATTTCGATGAAGCAACTACTGATGTAAATTCAGAGAGATCTATGGGAGAGAAGCAGTCTAAACATAACTGAGGTCCTACAGATGATTCAAGAGCTACTGTAGTAGAAGATTCATTTATTGCAGGTATAGGAAGCATCTGCTGAATTTTATCTCTAATAGTTGTGATTTTATTTGTAAAGAAACTCATAAATTCATCACTGCTGAGAGCTAAGGGAACACTGGGCTCAACAGAGCTGTGACTTTTGTCAGCCTGGCTACAGTGCTGAAAAGAAACCTGGGATTGTTCTTATTTTCCTCTATTAATGATGAATAGTATGCAGTTCTGGCTTTACGGAGAGCTTTTTTTATATGTTAGTAGACTGTTTTCAGATTCAGAACAGTCAGACTTAGGAATATAACATTCAGATTTAGGAATATATGAACAGGATTAACATTTCACTGCTTTTTCAAGATCAGTTACTGACACATCTTGCATTTTGAGCATGGTATTTTGGGCCATATACAACCACAAATGGGTAAATAACAGCCTAGAAAAAAAAAACAACACAGCCTTTGACAGTGTGTCGTCCATGTTGTCAGTGTTCTAGAAACAGAGAAGTCCCTTGTGCTGGCAGAGAAAGGCAGCGGGGACAGCGATGATGTGGAACTGGTCAGAGCAGCTGCTGGTTTCTGTCTGGTTGCCACCATGAACCCTGGAGGAGACTTTGGCAAGAAGGAAGTAAGATAAAAAACAGTGCTTGCATTGTGTTGTCAGTGGTTCTTAACATTAATGTAACAGCAATAACAAATCTTCCTGCTAAAAAAAAAAAAAAATATATATATATATATACTCTCTCTCTCTCTCTCTCTCTATATATATATATATATATATAAACTCAAGAGGTGGTTGTAGGTAGAGTCTGACTTTTGTGCTTCTCGACAGCTCTCTCCTGCCCTCAGGAATCGTTTCACAGAGGTCTGGTGTCCCCAGAGCAACAGCCGCAGTGACCTGGTTCAGATCATTCAACACAACCTGCGTGCTGGCCTCTCACTTGATGGTAAAGTAGTTTTGAAATATTAAGATTATTCCTGGTTCAGATCATTCAACACAACCTGCGTGCTGGCCTCTCACTTGATGGTAAAGTAGTTTTGAAATATTAAGATTATTGCTGAAACAATTTTTAGTTGCAGTCACACTTTTAAAAATAGAGTTTTTTAAGATAATACACCAAATGTGTCTGGGTTACAGCTTCTCAAGCAGCGCACAAACTAAGATGTACTTGATGTGATTTGTTCCATATTATACAATGAGCATTTGTTTTTGTTTTTTTGTTGTTTTTTTGCTACATATTACATGTGTAATTTTGAGACATTCTGACCTCTGATTGATATTTTGACTATGGAGGAATGGAAATAATAAAAAGTAGTGTCATTAATTGATATTTAATTGGACCACAAAAGCAGAACTGAATAAATCCTTCTATTAATTTATATTTAAATGGCCAATAACAAGAGCAATCCTAAAAACAAAAGTACAAATGAAACATTAAACCTTCCATAAATACTTCCATTTCAAAAATCATGAATGAATTCCCCATTAAATATTGGGATTTCAAAATCAATCTGAAAATGTGCTTTCAAAAGAAAAGTAAATAATTGAATTATTAATCTGGATTAACAAATTTGGTTTTAAATAGAAGTAGGAATTGGGGTATACATGGGGTATTTGAAAGGCCAATTCCTACTTCTATTTGCAATTGCATTTTTCCTTTTTTTCCCACTCCTTTTTGTTTTAGCTTCTATATATGCTTTTTGATTAAGCCTCTAAATTTACAAATTCTGTGGCACTCTGGCCACTCTCTCAAAACAAAAAGTAATGCTAATTAATCCAGGGTAACAAGCTCTCTGATTGTCTGTCCATATTACTGAATCAAACACAGGTTGCGACATTGCAGAGCTCATGCTTGACTTCATTGAGTGGCTGACCCAGCAGGACTTTGGCCGCCGCTGCATCTTGAGCGTCAGAGACATCCTGTCATGGGTTAATTTCCTCAATGCTGTATGTGAGCGGGATGAGGATGGCTTCATGACCATGGGGGCACTGGAAGATGAAGAAGAGGCAGAGTGGGACCTTAGATTGGACACTGTGACTGCCTTTATCCATGCTGCATGTCTGGTCTACATAGATGGCATAGGCTCTGGTGAGCTGAAGGGTTTTTACTTCCACAGAATTTACCTCTCAAGGGAGGTGTTTGGAAAAATGTGATCCTAGTTTCTGTTTTCTTGCAGGCACCACCGTGACCTGTGCAGACAACGCCCTCCGGGCTCGTAGGGTGTGCCTCGGCTTCCTGCAGCAGCGCCTTAGCAAGATGACTAAGCTGGATCAGGAGATGCTGGACTCCCTCAGAGTCTATGACAGCAGCCTGCCACGGGAACCCCAGTGGGGTGAAGATTTCTTTGGCATTGACCCCTTCTATATTGCTTTGGGTATGGACTTCTCATTATTATAACACATTTCATTGGTATGGTCCAATACTCTTATATTATTACATTGCATTATTGCATTGGTTGCACAATTTTAATGTTATATTGATATTTTACCTACACCATACCACACAATTCTCTAAATGGGATTGAATATGGTATATACATCCTCTCTCATGAATGAATCGGATAGCTCTGTCTGTTCACACAGGGCCTCACACTCAGAGCCGTAACCTGTCAGACTATGCGATCACAGCGGGCACTACAGCAATGAATGCCCAGAGGCTGCTGCGGGCACTGAAGCTGCAGAGGCCCGTGCTGCTGGAGGGCTCTCCTGGTGTGGGAAAGACGAGCCTGGTAGCAGCACTGGCAAAGGCATCTGGGAACCACCTGGTTAGAATCAACTTGTCCGAGCAAACGGTAAGCCTTAAGTGAATATTCAGGAGCCCTTCATCGTGCTCTGGAATGAACTTCTAAGACTAAAAGGCTCTGATGCTGATGAAGTGCACCTCCTGGCAGGATGTTACTGACTTGTTTGGGACAGATCTCCCAGTGGAGGGAGGGAAAGGGGGAGAGTTTGCATGGCGTGATGGTCCCCTTTTGGCTGCTTTGAAGGCAGGTCATTGGGTCGTGCTGGACGAGGTAGGGTCATACAATTTTTTATGAGATGAGATAAATGTTATTAATCCCTGAAGAGAAAGTCGGGTATATAATTTAATAATAACATAACTAGTAATTCATAACTTGGAACCTGTTTTTGTTTGTACGTGTTAAAAGCTGAACCTGGCCTCTCAGTCGGTGTTGGAGGGTCTGAACGCCTGCTTTGATCACCGAGCAGAAATTTATATCCCTGAACTGGGCATGAGCTTCCAGGTTCAGCATGAGAAGACCAAGATCTTCGGCTGCCAGAACCCCTTCACTCAAGGTGGTGGGCGTAAAGGCCTGCCCAAATCCTTCCTCAACAGATTCACCCAGGTAAGGAACAGTCAAAATGCTTACTTTTATGTACTTGATGCTTGTTGTATTAAAAAGGCATACATGACCTACAGTAAGAAATGAAAAATTCCAACAGTCAGTAGTCTTTGTGATAAATATTAAAGTTATTTTGCTAATATTTCAATTGAACATGTTTAATAGATCAATATTCAAATGCATTAACATTCAGAGTTTTTGCTCAGCATGTAAATGCAGAAACATAATAATCATTGTGACACTTGTGTTTCCAGGTTTTTGTAGACCCACTCAGCAGCGAAGACATGGAGTTCATAGCACATTCCATTTTTCCCAGCATTGATGAGAAAATCATAGCTAAAATGGTGGACTTCAGTAACAGGGTAGGCTTCTGTTGCCCTTTACTCTTTCTGACTGTGTGCTGAGAAACTTGGGCAGTCTGGCAGTGAAGAATCTGAAGATGCAGCCTGCTGGTCCTTCCAGCATTTGGCAGTGTTTCACAGGTTAAAAGCCTAAATAAGGTTTTCTGCCTCCCATAGCTTGTCCAAGAGGTGTGTGTGGAGCGGAAGTGGGGTCAAAAGGGAAGTCCCTGGGAGTTCAACTTGCGCGACATGTTCCGCTGGTGTCAGCTGATGCAGGCCGACCAGTCACCAGGCTTTTTCAGTCCGGGCCAGCATGTCACTTTGGTATATGCTGACAGGATGAGAACAGAGGCTGACAAGGCTCAGGTACTTTGCTCATCAACTTAGCTTTTATCAAAAAAAAAATGTCAGTATATTAATCTAGGGGATCCACTAATACTAGATTTACCACATGTAAGAGTAAAGTTAGTCCAAATGACAAACTGGGGGCAGTTTTTATCAAACTTTATTTAGGTTTTTCTTTAAAAGCCTCATCAGGAGCAGGCAGAGATGACAAGGCTAATCAGTAACAGGCTAATCATCAGACTGTCAAGAGTAACTAGAAAAGATATTTCAGATGATAAAGGTAAGTTTACCACTGTTGTGGCTTTTAAGCAGAGGTGGAAAGAGTACAACAATATTCTACTCAAGTAAAAGTACTGGTACTTTGATGAAATTTGACTTTGGTACAAGTAAAATGATCATTGTAAAAATCTACTCAGGTAAAAGTAAAAAGTAGCCCTTTTAAAATTTACACAAAGTAAAAGTTACTTAGTTACTTTTCAGTGCGTATAAAATAAGGCATGTTGTGGAAAATTCAAGGTTCGAGTCTCTGGTCCAGCAGGAATTGTCAGTGGCACAGAGTTGAATACCTGTTCACCTTCAATACCATGACTGAGGTGAGACCCTTGAGCAAGGCACCAGACCCCCAACTGCCCCCCGGGTGCCGCAGCGCTGGCTGCCCACCGCTCAGGGTGTGTGCTCACTGCTGTGTGTGTGTGCACTTTGGAATTGGGTTAAATGCAAAGCACAAATTCCGTGTATGGGTCACCATACTTGGCCATATAAGTCGTTTTCACTATACCTTTCACTTTCACATCAGTTCAATTTATATAGGTCAGAAGGAGCCTACTACACCTACTGGAACCTACTGGTAGGTTCAGAAGGTTGTTTTTATCCTACAGGTCTTCATTGTCATCATTACGTACATTATGCCCTTAAGTTTAAGCAGGACAACTACAGTTATATTTTGGCATTAAAATATGTTGGTTAGGGTTAGAAAATAATACGTCTTGGTTAGGTTTAGGAAATAAAACAAACAAAAACGTACAGTATTAGCAATGTCAGTTGCTAATGATAATGCTAATCGTCATTGACTCGCATTGTCTCCAGTTGATGAGTAGGCTCCTACAGACCTATATAAATAGGACTGATGAACGCTGATAACGCCTATTCAACAGTAAGACAACAGTCAAATCGGCTGATCGACTCAATCTCTGTGTGAATTTAGCACCACTGTTAAATACGCTCCGGAAACAATACAGTAGTTTATGGTACAGTATTTTTAAAATTATTTTATTATTCTTTTTTACTCAATAATGGATGTGATTTGAAATGTACCAAAGTACTATATATATATATATATATATATATATATATATATATATATATATATATCCTTGAGATGCTTGGCCACAAAATACATTCCACCACCAAGGAGCAGTACCCTGCATGGAGAAGGAGGTTAGAGTGCAAAAATAAGGGCAACACGGAGAGAAATTAGCCAACTGTCAGAACTGCAGAGAAGGGGGATGAAGTTGGGTAAGAAAGAAATACAGCAGGCTGTCCATACCTGAGGCCCTGGAGACTGCCAAACAACGACTCTCAGCCCTGGACACACGCCTGAAGAGGTACACCAGAGAAATAGAAGCGCGGAGAATAAACAGGATGTTCTCCACCGAACCATCCAAGGTGTACGCTCAGTGGGAGGGCAGTAACACGAGGGCCGACCCACCAAGGCTGGAGACTGAACGATACTGGAAAAACATATGGGAGAGGGAGGCATCACATAACACCAATGCCCAGTGGTTGGCAGACCTGAGAGCAGACCACAGCAACCTCCCTGAACAGGAACCAGTAACCATCGCAACAGCAGATATCCGAGAAAGGGTCTCAAACATGAAGAGCTGGACAGCACCGGGGCCTGACATGATCCACACCTACTGGCTAAAGAAGCTAATTGCACTCCATGAGCGCCTGGCAGCTCAAATGAACCAGCTGCTAATGGATGGGACCCACCCAGAGTGGCTAACTGAAGGCAGGACAGTCCTGATCTTGAAGGACCCCCAAAAGGGAGCAGTCCCATCCAACTACCGTCCGATAACCTGCCTCTGCACAACATGGAAGCTCCTGTCGGGCATCATAGCGGCTAAGATGAGTAGGCACATGGCTCAATACATGAGCGGGGCCCAGAAAGGAATGGGTAAGGACACCAGGGGAGCAAAACACCAACTACTGGTGGATAAAGCGGTCGCTCGAGACTGTAAGACCAGGCAGACCAACCTGTGCACCGCCTGCATTGACTACAAGAAAGCCTACGACTCAATGCCTCACACATGGATCCTGGAATGCCTGGAACTGTACAACATCAATAGGACCCTAAGAACCTTCATAAGGAACTCGATGGGACTGTGGAAAACAACCCTAGTAGCCAACCTCAAGCCGATAGCACAAGTCTCCATCAAGTGCGGCATCTACCAAGGAGATGCTCTGTCCCCGCTGCTGTTCTGCATAGGCCTGAACCCCCTCAGCCAGATCATCACTAAGACTGGCTTCGGATACCGACTGCGAAATGGGGCAATCATCAGCCACCTCCTGTACATGGATGACATCAAGTCCTATGCCAGGACTGAGCGAGACATCGACTCCCTGATCCACACCACCAGGATATACAGCAACGACATTGGAATGTCATTCGGACTGGACAAGTGTGGTCGAATGATAACAAAGAGAGGGAAGGTTGTCAGGACTGAAGGAGTTGAACTCCCAGAAGGCAGCATAGCGGATGTTGAGGGCAGCTACAAGTACCTTGGAATCCCACAGGCAAATGGGAACCAGGAAGAAGCCGCAAGGAAAGCAGCCACAGCCAAATACCTACAGAGAGTAAGGCAAGTCCTAAGAAGTCAGCTTAAATGGGAAGAACAAGGCCATCAACACCTACGCCCTGCCGGTCATCAGATACCCCCGCTAATAAGCTGACCAAAAGAGGACATAGAAGCCACTAATGTCAAGACAAGGAAGCTCTTCACAATGCATGGAGGACTTCACCCCAAATCCAGCATCCTGAGACTGTACACTAAGAGGAAGGAAGGAGGCCGGGGACTGGTGAGCGTCAGAGCCACCATCCAAGATGAAACAACCAAGATCCATGAGTACATCAGGAAGATGGCCCCAAGCGATGGAATACTTAGTGAATATCTCAGGCAACAGAAGCCCGATGCAGAGGAAGAAGAGCAAGAACCATCATGGCAGGACAAACCCCTGCACGGCATGTACCACCGACAGATACAAGAAGTGGCTGATATCGAAAAGTCCTACCGGTGGCTGGAAAAAGCTGGACTGAAAGACAGCACAGAGGCACTGATCGTAGCAGCACAAGAACAGGCCCTGAGCACAAGATCGATAGAGGCCGGGGTCTACCACACCAGGCAGGACCCCAGGTGCAGGCTGTGCAAAGATGCCCCTGTGACAATCCAGCACATAACAGCAGGTTGTAAGATGCTAGCAGGCAGAGCGTACATGGAACGCCATAACCAAGTGGCCGGCATAGTGTACAGGAACATCTGTGCCGAGTATGGGCTGGAGGTCCCGAGGTCAAAAAGGGACACACCTCCAAAGGTGAGGGAGAATGACCGAGCTAAGATCCTGTGGGACTTCCAGACACAGACCGACAAACAGGTGATGGCTAACCAACCGGACATAGTAGTGGTGGACAAACAACAGAAGAAAGCCGTAGTGGTAGATGTAGCGATCCCAAGTGACAGCAACATCAGAAAGAAGGAACACGAGAAGCTGGAGAAATCCCAAGGGCTTAAAGAAGAGCTAGAAAGGATGTGGAAGGTGAAGGCAACAGTGGTCCCCGTGGTAATCGGCACCCTCGGGGCTGTGACCCCCAAACTGGGAGAGTGGCTCCAACAGATCCCAGGAACAACATCAGAGATCTCAGTCCAGAAGAGTGCAGTGCTAGGAACAGCTAAGATACTGCGAAGAACCCTCAAACTCCCAGGCCTCTGGTACAGGACGCGAAATTGAGGAAGACACACACACACCACCCATAGGGGTGAGAAGGGAAATTTTATATTTATATATATATATATATATATATATATATATATATATATATATATATATATATATACTTAAGTAAAAGCAAAATTACAGATTTTAAAAAGTACACCAAAAACCTACTCAATTACAGTAACATGAGTAAATGTAGTTCATTACTTTCCACCCCTGGTTTTAAGGTTGTTAAAAGTTTTAAGAGTTTCAGAGATAATCCAAAAGGGAGGAAAAAAGTTTGAGATCATCCACAGACTGCAGGGGAAAAAAGAATGCAATAACTTTGCTGTCTGTACGTATTATCTTTTCCATACACTTCTAGCAGATGATGAAAATAAAAACAGTAACAGTATAAGTAATTTTTACAATTCCAAGAGCATTGAAAGCACATGTAATATCAATAATATCAACAAACAAAAAAGACTTTTTTATGTCCTCCACATGTTTAATTGCCTGTATGTGTGCACAGATTGTTTTTTTTTTTTTTTTGTTTTGTTTTGTTTTGTTTTGTTTTGTTTTTTTTTTACTGACTTGTTTTCACTGTTTGTGTTTGTTAACTTGTAATAATACATGCCATTGTCCTGTCTCACACAGGTATTGTCTGTGTTCAGGAAGGTTTTTGGGGAGGACTTTGAGCCTTACACTGGCTCCAGACAGTTCCATATCACTCCACTTAACCTGCAGGTTAGGTCAAACACCAAACGTAATCCTGCCTTTCTCCAGTAGATGTTTAAATTTGTACAATCAAATTTGAGGATTTCTTCTCTTATGGATTGCCCTTGTAGGTGGGCTTCTCTGTTCTGCAGCGTAGCGGTGGAGCCCCTGTGGCCCTCGACCCCCCACTGTCCATCACACACCAGGCTCTGCGGCCGCTGGAGTCCCTGATGAAGTGTGTGGAGATGGGCTGGATGACAATACTGGCTGGCCCCACAGCCAGTGGAAAGACCAGCCTGGTGAGACTACTGGCTTTGCTGACAGGACACCGCCTCAGAGTGATGGCCATGAACAGCGCCATGGACACCACAGAGCTGTTGGGTGGCTTCGAACAGGTAACCAGAAACCCCGAAGTCCAGCTTCCCAAACTGGTTTCATTGTCTCAGAACATTAGACCATATCAGTCTGCACTCTTTCTCATTTCAGGTGGATATCATGAGACCCTGGCAGCAAGTGCTGGAAAGCGTGGACTACATAGTTGCCATGGTAATTAGACGGGGACTGATGTCATTGGATGTTGGCATCCAGGATACAGAGTTTCTGCTGCAGACATGGGGCCTGTTCTGCCGCTGGCTGAAAGAGGAAGGGCTGCAAACAAGTGGAGGAACAGTCAAATCAGAAGCACTGAACAAGCTGGAAGTCATCATCCTCCTCCTGCAGAAACTCAACACCAAGCTCAAAGTGTTCACTGGTAATAGGCCCAATGCTGTTGGATAACTGGATACTCTGATAAAAGAAAAATTGCATTTAACAATATGAATGTGTGAAAATGTGGTTTTAGTACTGTAACATTCCCTTGTTTGTCTTTCAGACATGTCCAAGCTACAGATGGACTTCACGCTGCTAAAGGAGCGCCTGGCACAGCTGGAGGATGGCTGGACAAATGGAGGATTTGAGTGGTTGGACAGTATGCTGGTCCAAGCCCTGCAGGCTGGTGATTGGCTGCTCATGGACAATGTCAACTTCTGCAGGTGAGAAAAGTAAAGCATTTGGGACTTGTCTGATAAGCAATATGCAATAATTTTTATTGCAAGAAACTATTGTTTTTTGATTTTGTTTTTGTGAAATTAGTTTGAATGCTATGACAGCCTATGAGCTTGTCAGTTGTGTCACACTGAACACGATATAAATTTACCAGCAATATCAACACTAATCAGTTTAGTAACACAGCCAACACACAGCTTTTCTTAGCTCATAAGTTGAGCCAACAAGGAAATTAATTTACACTGTGCCCCTGCTGGCTTACTTATCAACAAACATGTACACTAACACAGCCCACATACTCGGAGGGTTGGAAGTTGAGAACTTCTGAAATTTCTGAAAACAGGTCCAATATGTTAGTAAATTAAACTGTAATTTCTTTGCTTAGTGCCTCTGTCTTGGATCGCCTCAATGCTCTGCTGGAACCCAGTGGATTCCTCACAATCAATGAACGTGGTGTCATAGATGGCAAGACCCCCCAAATCACCCCACATCCTAACTTCAGGTATCAGAAAAACTAATCCTAAATCACTTTTTATTGAGGTCATTAAATAAGCCCATACTAAGCTGATATGTGGCCTGTGCAGGCTGTTCCTGACCATGGACCCTGTGCATGGTGAGCTGTCGAGAGCCATGAGGAACAGAGGGGTGGAGGTTTATATTCCAGGGGAACATGAAGGGGTCTGTTGGGACACACAGGACCTGAAGACTCTGCTTCACACTGCTGGGGTGACTGGGGACTGTGTGTATGATCTGCTAATTGAAATACATAAAAGCATCAAATCTGCCATCTGGGGTGAGCACTTAATCATGACAACAAATACACAGAACACACAACCACTAAGTCTGCAGATCTGGTTTAACAAACTCTGGCTTCTTTCTTTCAGATTCTCCTGCCTCATCAGTGGCCTCCCTGCTCCATGCTGCCACTCTGCTGTCCTGCCAGTTGCAGAGAGGTGTAGATTTACCCAGCGCCCTGCAACATGCCTGTGGAGAGGCCTACTCAATCTGCCAACGCACCACTGCTAACCAAAAGGTATCAGCACATTCCCAACTGTTAAAGCTGAATTTGTCTCCCCCATTCACATATACATAGGAGCAAATATTGGTCTGACTGGAATGATCAAGAATGTATTCTGACCCACTTTGCTGCCAATTTGTCCCTGTGATCACTGTATTACAATGAAAAAACCTGGCAGTCCAAAAAAACATTTTCCCATCATTCCCCCACTGTTTTAACATCTATAAAGTAGTTGGCAGGTGAATGTTTGCCTGAAAAGGTGAGTTGTGTTTTTGTGACATCATGCCAATGTAAAGTTTGTGGGCTGAACCAAAACTTTAAACGTTTTTTTGGCTCATGTGCCACGCAAGTAATTTCATTTAGCTGACTCAATGCCATCTCTGAGTCGATTATCCAGTTGCATATAGAAAACATTTTACATTTCATTTAGCAAATTTAGTGAGCACCTTCATGCATTCTGTTCCCACTAGCAAGCCCAGCATATGATTGAGCAGCACCTAGCGATCCTGGACACAGAGGACTGGGGCAGTGGGCTGCTGTGTGCTGGGGTTTGGCCTGACCGTTTCCCCTCAGCCCTCCTCTCCACGGAGGATTCCTGCTTCTCCACCGTTCTCCAAGATGGACAGGTCCTATCATTTTGCCTGAATACCCTCAGTCTGCAGGGCAAACGGTAAAGATGGCAACAGCACAGTCACATCACTACCAATGTGACCTTTATCCTGCCCAGTGATCAAGTTAAAATACTGAAAACAGTTGAAGTGGCAGTTGAAATAATTTCTGAAAAAAAAGTTGAAATGACCATTAGGGTGGAACGACTAATAGTGTAAGTTGAGTAAAACCAACCTTCCACTTAAAACACCACTGGGGACTGGTTTTGTGGGGTATGATCTTTAAGAAAAGATTTTACAATCTTCTAAGTATTTCGGGAGGTAAACATTAGAAATATGGCATTCAGTTTACACAGTACTCTGCCAGGTATGTACTCTAAGTCTTGATTGCACAGTGCAAATAGCCAACAGTTGTTTGCTGGTTCCACTCAAAACAATTAGAGGGCTGGATTTTTTCACACAGGGTTAAGATAAGTATGAACACAGCCTTTCAGTTTAAATGCTTGCGTTGAGGAATTAATGTCAGTTCAAGTCTGTAAACTAAAAATGTCAGTTGAAGATGACGGTTGTAGATACTAAAATCAGGTGGATTAACATGATGAAGTGAAGATGTTTTCATTCTGAAGTCTTAACTGGTACAGGTGTCATTTCAAGTGTAACTGCCAAATGCAGATGTACCCCCAATTTTAGAGTAAGAGCTAAGTACTGAAACTGTCAGTTGAGGTGTAAGTGCTGAGAGCTGAATTATCTGTGTAACACGTCTGTGCCAATGTCATTTTTTTCTGCTGGAAGGACCTTTCCCCACACGGGTAATGTCATGACACCTGTTACTGTTTGTCTATTTGCAGGAATCGTCCATTAAGTCTGAGCGACCTGCAGCGGGTGCTACAGAGCAGTGGTGTCCATGAAAGCCTGGTTTTCTCTGGAGGAGTGGTGGATCTAGAGGAAGGAGATGTTCTGAGGCTGATCCCCACAGCAGTGAGGCTGGTCACAGAGAGAGCCTCTCATGGAGACTGGATCCTCCGCAGCAGCTGGCTTTCACACCTGGCAAAGAGCTACAAATATGCCCCTGGTGTGTCTGCACACACAAACACACAGCAGCCCCAAAATTGTAGACTCCCAACTCCAAAAGACATTTTTGATGTTCAATAACAATAGATTTCCGAGGCAAGAATTAAAGTTCCATGTGCACGTTTTTGGCTGATGGCAAATACTGTGATACATTTGATTCCTGTACATGTCATGTTTTAGCTGGAAAACATTAAAATAGGATTATTGTAAATTGGGATTTTCAGTACTTTACACCATTAAACCTTGCCATTGTTGACTTTTCTAGATTTAGCGTTGGTCCAGGTGGAGGCAGGAAACAGGGCTCTGAGGGCTGTGTTTGGTAGCAAACTTGCTGCTAAAGGCAAGTCACTAGCAGAGTTGCTCCAGCCTCACAGCATAGGTAAGCCTTCTATGATTTCCTTGTTCTTCTTCTCCAGTCTTCTGTCTTTTTCAGTCTTCTTCTTCTTTGATTATATATTTTTTTCATAAAAAAAGCCATTGTGGCTTGTAGCAGCTCTAGCTTCAACCAACCTTCAGTGTCTCAGTCATGCAGAATTATATTGTGGAGGATGGGCTGGAAAGTTCTGAGAATCATTTCAGCTTAGCTTCAGTTAAGAACAGTTAACTTTCATATTCCTGTGGTAATTGTAAAAGAGTTTACATTTTCTATTAAAAAAAACATTCTAAGTGTCAGCACTCAAAAGAACTAAACTGTTGTTTTAAGTGCACACAGTGGAAGTAGTTAGGAAATAGTAGGACATAAAAGCTGTGGAACTGTTATTGTTGTCATTTATGCACAGATTAACTATATTGTCAGTTAATGTGTAAGTACTGAATGTACACATTTAAGGACACCCAGTTAAAGAGTATGTTGTAAACCAAAGAGTAGACATTAAAAGCAGTTTAAATTTCAGCTAAGGTGGAGATAATCTAAGTGTCCAGTATTTCTGCTATTGGATCACCAGGGTTATTTTCAAAACATTTAGGGCCATTTGTACTCACACAATAAGCTAAAAGTTGATCATTGTTGTGTGTTGTGTTGAAGATGAATACAGGATTCTGGTGGACATGCGCTGGAACAAACAATATCTGGACATTTTAGCCAATAAATGTAACTTTGAGGATGAGGAAAGATACACGGAGTTTCTGGAGACACTGAATGCAGTCGCTAACAGGTAATCAGTTTTCTTGCACTTCCCTGTATAGGAATCTGATGCCTCTCAAGGCTGCTGCAGTAAAACAAGCCATTTGCTGGACAAGGGATGGTAAACAAGTGAACATTGCTAAGAATTAGAATATGACAGAAACATAATGCACAAGTTCTGAAAATAACTTATTTTTTACATTTTTTGAATTAGCAAATCTTGTTACATGTCTACAAAGTGTATATATAAATGCAGCATTGTCGAATAGTCTGTTAGTTGCTATGAAATAAAAGAAGAAAAAACCTTTTGAGGCTAGAGAACTTCTTTTGGCTGCTGCTCAAGCGAAAGTGTTCTAAAGTTGTACAATGCCTTTTTACCTGTTAGAATTGTTCTGATGATGGACAGAGAAGAGAGGTCTGTGATCTGCACATGTGCCATCAACCTGTCTGCTCAGAACTGTGCTCTGAGAATAGCTACAGCCTTCAGCAAAGGTATGCATGGGGCACTTTTCAGACTGACAGCATAACTGCCTGACTGTCTGAATCAAAACATCTGTCCACTGAGTTACACAGGACTGTTAATAGTAAGTAAGTAATAGTAGGACTAGTAATAGTAAAATGTGTTAATCAGAATTAGCTTGTCTGGTTCTCCCCATGCAGGGACTGTGGATATTGGCCACCTGCCCCATCCAGTGCTGATGCACCTGCAGACCTTCTTGGACCTGTGGGACTCCTTCACCCTGCAGGCTGTGCAGAATGGGCATCCCTCCATCTCAGACCACATTATGTTTGAGGTCAGATTTTTAAATTAGACTCACTTTCTAGCCATGACTCTCATTGTCTGGGTTGTTTTTATGGAAAAAATGTATAAATGCTATACAACTGCTGTTAGCTCTATTTTTGCTATTACTACTGTTATTAATACTGGTACTCGTAGTAATAGTATTGCTATTCCTACCACCAGTTTCTGTTGCTGTTGTTACTGTTGCTATCTACTACTACTATTATTACTTCTATTATGCTGCAGCCCGCTTCTTCATGAGGAAGAAAAAGAAGGTGCATATCACCTCTATCTTAGCACATTTACATTGGCTACCAGTTAAATTCAGGGTTGAGTACAAGATTTTAACTTTTGTATTTAAAGCCCTGCATTTTCTGGCTCTAGTCTACATCTCAGACCTTATTTGGCCATACTCACCCTGGAGATCCCTTAGATCATCCTCTGATAATCTATTAAACATTCCATTGTCTTGTTTGAAAACTAAAGGTGATAGATCCTTTTCTGTTTTAGCCTGTAAGCTGTTTAATTCGTTACCTCAATCTGTTAGGTTATCATCTTCTTTATCTGCATTAAAATCATCACTGAAAATGTATCTTATTTTCTCAGGCCTATTTATAATTGTTGTACCTGTGATTTGTCTTCAGATCCTTCAGCTGCTGCAGTGGCTTGATCGTTTCTGGGACGTCTGTAGCACACTGCCGGCTGACTCTCAGGGCATCTCTGTGCTGTCTCTGCACTGGCAGTGGGTGCAGAAACACCTCATCCTCCGGCTGCCACAGTTGCTGCTGGGAGACGCGTTCACCACATTTGAGTAACTAGTCTTCACGCTAAATAATGAGCTTCACAAAGTGCAGTTATTTCTTTTGTTTTTAACTAACTTTTACTGTTGCAAAGCTAACATGACTATCTTACAGGTAGTATTTTGATTTTACATATTATTGACGTATTACAATTGTGTTGCAGGAATTGTATTTTCCAATGTCCAAAGTTGTTATATTGCTGATTAACAATGGCTGTCCTGAACTCCAGGGGTCAGCAGGAGCTGCAGACGGTCTCTGCAGCCATCCAGACTGTTCTGTCCACCCCTGTGTCTATGACCACAGCCCTGAAAGGCATCCAGAAAACTCTGGGCAAAGCACTGCCATTTAAGGTTGGTAAAGACTCCACCAGCTTTACTTTACTGTCAGACCTTTACACATCTTTACTCATCACTTTCACTTGTGTTTTCTGGTTTCTTGTGGTATTTTTTCTCTTTTGTAAAATGTCTGTCAAACCAAAAAGAAAGTTAATCCAGATTGGAATAATGCCTCAGATTCATAACATACATGTATTTGAGATTATCTGAGCAACTTCTTAAACCATATTCATCTTTTTCTCCAGCTTGAGTCAGTGGCTGAGTGTGCGTCTCAGCTACAGCTCCTGGGTAAAGCCTTGGATGTGACCGATTTAAGGCTGGACAGCACCACGATTCCTTGGAAACAGGAGCTGGTCCGCCTTCACGGCGCTGGGCTCCAGCTGGATCTCAAAGAGGGTCTGCTGGAAGCCTGGGGCCTTGTTCTGCTGGCAAACAACCAGCTGGATCCACAGAAATCTGGTGAGCTTGTCACAGAAACATCCTGTGCGTCCATCTTGCCATGTGTGGTCTGGGAATACTCACGATTGTTGGTTGATGTGTCTGTCTATATCTCAGCAGTTGCATGCACTACAGCCTCCTAATAATTCTCACACGTTTTACTTTGAATTTTCATTAGACTTTAAGACCCGTCAGTGTTGTCCTAGTTAAACTTGTTTTAGCAGATTTGCCTTTAATGTAATATTTACTGCATTTTATGCTAAAGTTAAGTATTTTCCTTTTTTCCTGGCAATTTGGTCCTTTTATATTTTAAGAAAAAAAAGAAAACTGTAAGATGCTACATCTTCCTATCTCTCTCTTTATATATAATAAAAAGAGTTAAATCGGTGGTCCTTGTAAAACTTCAGTTTACCAGTAATATAAGTGCTTCTAGTTCTGTTCTATGTAAAGTCACTAAATTTTCCCAAAAATAACAATCAAAATGTCAGAAGAATTTTTTTTACATCAGTTTTTTATATTAAAAATGAAAAATAAATCCATCTACTGCATGAATTCAAATTAATGTGTTCTGATCAGGAGTACTAGAGAAGTTAGTCTTGAGTGTGGAGCAGCAGCAGTGTCAGATGACTTCCAGAGGTCTGTTGGAGGTCTGCTCCATGGCCAGGGATGAGGAGCCAGTGGACAGAGTCCAGTTGACCCGTGAGGAGATGCAGCAGCTCAGAAGCAGAGCCCAGCTCTGGCCCCTGATGGAAGAACTGGCTGTACTCAACCAGCTACGACTCAGCACTGACCTGCTGCACCTAGCTCTGTCTCCTGGGTAAAAGTGTTTTTCTTAACAAAACCATTTTGGGGACTGATGTCAAACTAGTTGGCTGTTTTAAAACATTTTTCTGTTGATGCACAGTGATCAGGAGGCAGAGGACAGTTTACGTCGAGAACTCTCCAGACATCTTCGTTACTGCCTCCAGTCCACACCAATGAACGTTGGTCAGCTCCAGCCACTCTGGTTCCTCCTCAGCAGTGACAGGGTTGGTAGAATTAGCAATTTCTTGAAATTGAACTTACAGGATGTGTTTTTTTTGTTTGTTTTTTTTTTTAAAACATTTTACAAAAGCAGGGATGACAATTAATTTTATATGTAAACAAGCAAAAATGCTGGAATATTTGAAAATATGTAGAAAATAATAGATGATTATTCAAAGCTACAATATTAAATAATGCTGCTCATGGTTCCTTCCCCTGTAGCCGGCTGAGGAGCTGCAGTTTGTGTGGTGTGACCTGTTGTCTGAGGCTCTGGCTGCCCTCTGGACCAGTAGTGTGACCTCAGACCCAGACCGCTGGCTGAAATGGGACCCACTGAGTCCTGAGACCCAGAAGGATCCAAAGCTGAGCCATGGAGCAGATAACATGGTACTGGCCATGCACAAACCCTGTTGATGTCACTGAATTGATCAGTGGCCCACTGTTGAGCAAACACATCACATTTCCTCCTGAGTTTCTAAAATACTTACTGATCAATCCTACTTTCAGGGTCCAGCTCTGCTGAGTAAAGCCGTCTGGTCACATTGCATGTTTGGAGTGCTCAGCAGCAGTGTGACTGGAAATCTTTGTGAGCCATCAGGAACCACCCTTCTCTTCTGTGTCAAATTGGGGGACTGGAAGGAGAGGATTCAGCAGCTGCAGGATGTATCTGCAGTATTGTGGGATAATATGGCCATCCCCGCAATGGCTGAATTCAGGTAGATTAGAAGGATCATACATTTAAAGTACTGTGCAAAGGTTTTAGAAAGGTCCTGTGTAAAAATACACAGGAGATCATTTTAATATAAATTACCTAAATGGTTTTTCATTTATAAATTAACTTCATACAAAGTGTAATAAAGGAAACAAACCTAAATCTACTGTGTTTGCAGCTCTCCCCTTTGCCCTTAAACCAGTAGCAGTTCTGTGGTTTAACACTGTGGTTTAGCACAGTTTCTCTTGGTACTTTGAAGCACCTTGGAGAAGCTGTTGTAGTTTCTCTGTAGATTCAAACTGAATCTGGTGAGATCAGGCCTCTGTGGGTGTCAGACCATCTGCTGCAGGAATTCCGGTTCTTCTTGCCTTTGAAAACAGTTCTTTGTGAATTCTAGTGGGTTCTTTATGGGCTTGTTGTCTTACACAGGGAACCTTGGATCAATCACACACCTTACGTTGATATGTGATAAGAATCTTAAACATCTAAGTGCCTAAAACGTCTGCATAGTACTGTATAAGCATGGGCTTCCTAAAAAAACACATACATTCATCTCCTCAGGGGCACAGACTTCAGACTCCAGGGCGTGGTCCTGCGTCGGCAGCTTCAGAGCATGGCCGACCTGCTCCCACCTGGCCTGCAGGAAGGCTACATGGAGAGCTGTGAGAGCCTTGTGGAAGATCCCGACCCGCTGATAGCTGCCCAGGAGATCCAGACAGTCTTGAGAGATTTCCTGCCCCCCTCTCTGCTCCCTGACAGCCTGGTGGAAGCCTGCATCACCTGCGTGCAGCAGTATGTCCAAAGCAAGATTCAAGGCTCTAACCTGTTGACCCGGTCCGGAGTGTTCTGGGTCAATATGGGTCTGCTGCACTTTAAAGTGTGGACACCACAGACCATATTTGACCCAGCTGTGAAGAGAGCCTACAAACTCAGCTATGCTCAGCAGGAGGTCAGCAACTTTTCATCCTTCTGTCCCTTCGCATACTTGGCTATACAGAACGTTTTCATTAAAGAAGATAGCAGCTTTGTCTATTTATTATAAAAAATGACACATTAAAACACCAAAAAGAATGGCCCATCCTGCCTTAAAAAATTTTTACTCCAGTATCGAATATTTTTAAGGATTCTATGTTACTAGATGGTGGTTAAAGCTGGGAAAGCTCTGAGCCAATGACAGGATTGAACTGCCCCTCTGTGTTTCTTGTAGCTGGCTCTGCTGCTGGAGGAGTGGAGAGGACGTAGCCTGTCGTCTCAGCTGATGACTGGAGCAGAGCTGGAGGAGAGCAGCACCACTGATGGCTTCCAGCATCCTCGGATCAGGTCAGAGACAGCCTTGCAATGCCACAATAAAATTCAAAAACAATCACAATTCAAGGGATGGCAGCAGGTTTATCTTGCTTATGCACATTCAGGATATGTGTTTTGAACAGCCACACTAGACCATGGGTGAGAGTTAAGAATTGAATGATTGACTTGTGGTTTCAGGTACCTATGGATCCGTATGCAGCAGTTGAAGGAGCAGATAGCTGAGCTCTCCAGGAAGCAGGCCTGTCGGCCTCATGAACCCCAGTATGGCCGTCTCTTCCAAGATCTGCAACACTACCTCTGCAGCATTGGCCAGGCATCTGCAGTGGAAGACCTGCTGTCTCACCTACTGAAGGCTCTGCAGGGCCCCTCCTCCAAGTCTAGGTCAGCGATTCAGGGTCTGATGAAGGAGGAAGCTGTGTGGCAGAACTCCCAGCAGCGCTTCTGCCAGAGGCTGCTGGAGGACTATCCACTGTATCCTGATGTGGTTGGTCCATTGCGGACCAGCATCCTCCAGCTCCGGTACGGTATGAGGCTGGTGGCCTCCGAGCTGGCTGCCTCACTAACACCTATACCAGGTCTGTCCCAGCTGGTGTCTTGCCTGGTGGCCTACCCATCCATATCCCCGAGCTTCCCTTCTTACCTGGCCCGGGCAGATTTCCTCTGCTCCACGGCTTGTATGGATGTTCTGCGCTGCCTGATCAAGCTTCTGCCCCAAAAGGACCCTGAGCATGTGGTCCCCCAGTCCTCCACACTGCTTCTGAATGCTCTGCAGCAAGTGCATTGCCACACTCTGTGCACCGGAGACTTCAGCCACGAGACACACAGCCTCTTCAGACACATCTGTCAGGTCAGACCTGTTTATTTACCACTGCCTTATTTGTATGTAATGCAGCTGTAGTAAATATCATATTTTAAAATGAAAAACAGGTTTTTATTCAACAAGTGTGAGAACATTTGTTGAACTTTCGAGGCTGAATGTTGTTGCTGTGCTGAATGTATCATGCTTGTTCCTCAGGCTCTGGTGAATGAGTGGGATGAGCAGGAGAGACAGAGGAGAGAGCGAGAGCAGCTTGAGGCCAACCTGTACCACAGCAGCAGCCAACTGCATGGCTTAGGACTGACTGAGGATGAGCAGGAGGAGAAGGAATTTAGATGCCACTTCCCTGAGTTCAGCAAGGTATTCACATAGAATGGCTTGTCCTGGTGATAAACACTGTATGAGACAGGCTGGTACTGATCTTTCTTATTGTTTTTGTTTGCTCTGGTGTAATATGACAGCATTAGAAGCTGCTTTGTAAAGCAATACAAAACAAGCCACAGATGAAACACGGAATCACAGCTAACAGTACTTATAAAGCTAAAATGAGATAAAAATACAGTAGATGCAATTAACAAAGGGGCCATTTACTTTTGAATTTATTTTGGTAATGAATTCATAGACCAGAGATATCAAGTTCCACAGTTTAAATTCCTTCTAGCCACTATTTTATACAGCTAAAGAAAACATGTCAATTACACAAACATGAATCATATGGTTTAACTTGAACAGTGCCACCTACCAGGGAGGAGGAGCACATTCATAAGATCATTAACATCACTGGTGGCCCTGATATTTCTATATATGCCTATCTGTGTTTGTGCAGAAGTTACATTCAGATTACCAAAGAATAAAAATGAAAGTCAGCAGTCAGTAGCAGTAAAAGAGTAAGATTACAGTATCAGTCACAAATGATGTAGGTTTTCCCAGCTCACTCTAGTTGTCCACAATTTTCATCAGGACTTTGCAGACATCATGTCCCTGCCAAGCCTGGATACACCAGCAGACTCCAGCAGAACCCAGGAGGAGTTAAGGGACAGCAGCTTCCTGTCTCCGACTGCCATGAACACAGTGGTCCAGGTGCATCAGCAGCACTGTCTGGCATACGCCCAGTCACTGTGGTACCAGGGCACAGCAGCAGCTAATTCCAGCAAAGAACCCATTAAAGCCCTTATCTCCTCTTATCAGATTGCTGCTCCTATGATGTCACACTTCTATCACCTGATTGGTTAGTATATTTGTTTGCTGTCACTTACACATTATATGCATCAGGGACATTGTGGCAGCAAAGCAGTAATGTACTTACGTAAACAGGATTATGATTTCCTTTGTTTCCCCCTCAGATTCAGAGCTGGACCAGCAGCTGACAGGCAGTGAACTGCTGCTCTCTACCCTCCTCCAAAACACTGTGCTGGGGTCAGGGGGTCCTGATTTTCTGGCTTTTTCATCAGAAGGGCCTTATGACTTCTATCATCAGCCCAATATGACTGAGACCCGCCTCTGTCTTCCTGTTCTGCAAGAGCTGAGTGTTGCGGTGAAGCAGAGACTAGATGACTGGCCGGAACACCCCGCACTCATAGAGGTCAGTTGTAAAGTACCAGGAAGCAAAGCCACTTTTACTCCCAGGTTACCGAGGTTAATAGTTCTGGTGTTTGTCAGGTCTTAAAGGTGCAATGTGTAAATTGTGTAATGTTCAGCAACATCTAGTGACGAGATGGGTGCTCACAAGGTTGAATATTGCATTCACAGCCCACTCCCCGTTTTCAGGCTTGAGGAAGGGTATGGTGGCCATCACATTTAAAACAAAATGTGATTCCCTGTATAGTCCCAGGAGTTGGTTTGTCCATTCTGGGCTATTTAAGAAACATGGCAACTCAGCATGGCTGCCTCTGTAAAAGAAGACCCATTCTAATGCAACAGTTGGCATTTTCTGGTGATAACACACTAATCACCACAATGTCAACATATTCATCAATACTGTATTTCATTTCTGCTAATAAAGCCGCCTAAATATTACAATCAAACTTTTTATGGAATTATTAGATTTTACTACATTTTCACAATGAAATACATTGATTTGTCAACATGTTATTGAAACTATGAACATTTTTTTCACCGAACATATTTCCCATGCTAGCAATCATTTGACACAGAAAAATATTAACATTGATTTTGGAGTTTAAAAGTTTTCTAGCTATACTTACAGATAGCATAACAAACCTATGTAGACACAAGATGCTACTGCGCTCAAATGAGAAACTGTACTGCCATCTATATCTAACTATATCTTAGTGCTGGGCAGTAAAACGGTTTAAACCAAATACTAGTGTTTATTTTTATGATATGAATTTTTAACATACCTCAAGTGTATGTCGCTTACACAAGGGTCAGAACGGCGGAACACTGTTTGAGAGGGGGCCTTTTTCACCCTTTTCCAACATGCATGGTGAGGGCATAGCTGTATGTGTGACAGTGAAGATGGAGAGGACAGACAAGAAAATTATGAGACGAGAAAAGTTCGAAAACTGACACAGGAAGAACTTGTGCCAAAAAGAGGAGCTGTGTCTGTTGTTTGGAAGTACTTTGTTTTAAAAATCCGACATCAACCAAACGACGATTTTTTGCAAATGTTGTCAGGCTAAAATTGTCGCTGCAGATGACAACACCAGCAATTTGCACCACCACCTTAGCCACAAGCATATCATGTAATATGAAGAATGCAAGCAACTGTCGTCTGTGTCCTCCACATCAGCAGGTACCACTGGAAAGGAAAGGAGAAAGGAAAGTCCAGTCAGAAGACACGTTTGCTAAAGGGGGATAGCCTACGACAAAAAAGCAAACGGTGGACTCTTATCTCTATCCACCCAGCCAAAAACATGGTCCCGCTTAATACTGTTGAGCGAGATGGAATTTTTTTTACAGTATTCACTCATCATGACAGTAAAATAGGCCATTTTAAGGGACATACCATGATATACATTTTTGGTCATACAGCCCAGCACTACTATATCTGTAACTAACCATGGAAATAAAAAAAAAACAACTATGGAATCATGATGATAAAAGGGTAAAATGAATGAGGTAGTGCTGAAAATTCAAATCAATAACATAATCTTCTCTGTTGTATAGAAATGTGAAATTTTTCCTGATAAGTAGTTATATAATCCATGCGTTGGGTTGAACAGTAAAAATGGCTGGACAATGAGGTTTACTGCTTCTGTGGCCTGTGGAGTATGTGATCTCATGCTCTAAATGCTGTTGTAGAATGGACTCTGCTGGTGAGTCAAACTTGTCCTAGGTTGCTTGCAAGTGCAATCCTGTATGTGTGTTTTCCAGTTAACCGTGGTGATGGAGAGGATATTGGCTTTCAGTCTGGCCAGCCCACTTGCCAAGTTCCTCAGTGGTCTGGAGATACTGCTCAGTAAGGCACAGGTGAGCTCTGTTAGCAACATACCTCTTGCTGTGTCTGTTTACTTACATTCATTTTTGTACAGTGTTGAGCTCTATTGTTGTTACCTTGGTTCTCCACTGTGGTCTTCAGGACTGGGAAAATAATGCCAGCCGCTCAGTGTCTCTGCGGAAGGAGCTGGAACCAGTCACACAGCTCATTATCCAATGGCGCAAACTGGAGCTCAAGTAAGACACCTTAAATTAAATGTATAATTTATCGTACCTCTTTGATACTTGGTGTTAAGAGATTGAAACTATAAGTCCTTAAATTGTGCTGTGTAAGGGAAGTAGAAGTTCTTTGCTGTTCCAGAATGTATAATGTAAACATCTCCTGTCATTTTTGTGTGGTAGTTGTTGGTCAAGCAGTTTGGACAATGCAATGAAGCGGCATACTGAGAAATCAACCAAACACTGGTTCTCACTCTACCAGCTGGTAGAGAGGTATCTGGCAGAACAGAGGATGGAGGCTAGTTCAGGTACAACCAGAATGGCTCACATAATAATTAAGTTAATTAGGAATTGAACTATTTTTATGTACACAAAGATATCTATGTGTGTTTATGTGGGGAGTTCCAAAAATCCTAAATTAAAATGATTATGCTAAAATAATATTAGCTTGCTTGTCATTTTACTGCATGTGTAAATACATCATTGTGTCCTCTGTCCTCTCCAGGTGAGGAGGTGGAGCAGCTCACCCTGTCCTCAGTGTCTTCCTCACTCCAGGCTTTCATGGAGGGCTCCACCCTGGGTGAATTCCACACCCGCCTGGCAATGCTGCTCAGCTTCCATTGCCACATCCTTCTGGTGCCTAAGCAGCCTGGACAAGGTGAGTCCTCTATCCTTTCCTTTACCAGCCAGTCCTGGTATATGGTGATAGCCTGACTAGCCAGAAGAAGAGTTAGTCTGGCTGACCGGGTTACCATGGTGAGAGTTATTAATCACTACTTCTCTCCGTACTGGCTATTTAAGAAAATGTTGAATTTATGGAAATAAATTATATCTTATATTTGTAACTTTGGTCTCTTTGTTCATTGTTTAATACATTTGCAGAATGTTGTTCTGTTTTCCCTTTATTATGGGCTATTGGGTGTACAAAGATGGATAGAATTTTACCAATTTAAAATTAAATGTGCAACACAGAAATGTGCAAAAAGCAGAGTGGTCTGAAGACTGTCTAAAAAAAGAACAGCGGTTTGCCAACTATTTGGATTATTGTAGTATTAGTCAAATTATATTGACACATCAGCCATATGTTTTTGTCCACATACCATGCATTGTACCATGCACTCATACATCACTGGTTAGATTTTAATTAAATTCAGTAGTGCAATGGAAATTATCTCATCACTAAAGTTTAAACATACTTTTGACCTGACCTACAAAAATTACAGGTCGAAACACAGGAATATGTAGTATAAGTGGCTTTTTGCCTCTGAGAGACTGCACCAATGATGGTGCATAATGACAGGTTAACTGTTGCCTGTTTTACAGAGTCTTTGTCCAGTCTTCTGTGGAACCTGCACAAATACTACAGCCAGTTCTCTGACTACATCCACACAAGAATCAGTGAACTCAGGCAGCCCATTGAGAAGGAGCTTAAGGTATGTGTAATTGCTGGGATTGCTGTGCAAACAAGCAAGCCCAAGATATGTTCTTCGTTTTTTCTCTTTATTTTTATTCTGCCGTTTTTCCAGTCGCTGTCTGGTCCTACACCAGTCGATGTAGAAACGTCAAATACCGTAGCGTTCATCTTGATGAAGAGAGGGTTGCTTCTACTTTTTTCAGCGATACCTTTTATTTTCCGAGAAATTCCAGGTTTTGTTGGAAAATTTTCCCATAGAAATGAATGGGGGGAATGTGCAAATCCTCTTCAACTTTGTCCTCTTTCAGCTTCAACTGTGTTAGCATACTTTCAGCTAGAAACACCATTTGACCTTTAAGCAGTTCAGAAGGCATTAATCTATTAATATTGTATTCAGCTTTTTGATATCTGTTACAGTTTTTCTTTAATCACACTTTACGTTTGTTTTTGGTTTTTTTGGGGGGCTTTTTCTGAATTTTACATTGGTGTGTATGGGAGAAAGCTAGAGTGCGTGATGTCACTGATGACATGCTCTTCAGCTTTTTTTCAACTTTTTTGTGTCTTTTCTTCTCTTCTTGTGTCAACTTTCAGCTATATAAACAATTTATATATCAAAGTAGTAGAGATTCTTGTCTTCTTTCAGGTAATGCTGTTCTCATTTTGATAGGACCTACGATTTTTCCACCAGGTGGCCAAACCCACAGAGTGTGCCTGCTCAATCTCTGTCACTCCCATTATAAAAGATCTCCAGGAGTTCTGGTGAAAAACATAAATGAAGACTGTTTCTAACTCGCCACCAATCCTTCATTTTTTGGAATATCGTCACAAAAAAAGTGGATCAGTCTCTTTGTTGAAACCTCCTGGCACTGTTAGTGAAAGAATTATTTTGATAGATCTTATAGTTTTTCTGCAGTCCTCCATTTTGTGAGGTGAAGTTTTCTCAGCTTCTCTATTCTGCGTGTGTAAAGGGCTGTGTCACTGTCACTCCCCCTCCCACTCTGGGCTTAGGTCACCATAGCAACAGCTCACAAAGCAATAGCAGAGACCACAGCTGTCTGTGGTTGGTAATTAAGAATGACTGGCTGCCTAATGTCCATTGCTGTTACACATGGAGACCATTCTCAGCTATTTAGAGCAATTTACACTATGGTGCTGTTTTAAATGTCAGCCATGGTGTCGTCTCCCAGCAGGCCATGTTCAGACTTTCACAATAAAAGTCTACAGTTATTTATAGGAAGATATTACATTTTTGTAAAGTATAAGGAATATTCAAAATAAAGTCCAGATTCTAGTATAAGGTCCCATGAGTCTCCTGCAGCACTTTGTCCTTTCAAAATAAAAGCCCTGAAATAGCATTTTCTCAACAGAAAAAAGCCCTGAAACAGCAACTCAATATTAAAACGGACATTGGTTATTGGCATACAACTTCTGGCACCAAGTGAGGCCATTTTCAGTGTCATCCATGGTTTCTGACATGGTCAGACTTTCACAATAAAAGTCTGCAGTTATTTATAGGAAAATATTACATTTTTTTTAAAAAAATAGAATGGAATATTCAACAAAAACTCCAGATTCTAGTATAAGGTCCCATGAGTCTCCTGCAGCATTTTGTCCTTTTCAAAATAAAAGCCTTTTTATAGCATTTTCTCAAAATAAAAGGCCTGAAACAGCAACATGATCTTAAAATGGTCGTATACAGCTTCAGGCACCAATTGAGGTCATTTTTAATGTCAGCCATGGTGTCTGCTCCCAGGACATGGTGAGACTTTCACAATGAAAGTCTACAGTTATTTATAGAATGATATTACATTTTTGTAAAGTATAAGGAATATTCAAAATACTAGTATTCTAGTATAAGGTCCCGTGAGTTATGAGTGTTTTTTTCTTTGTGTACCAATACTAACCTTGTCTATACATGTGATATTAATTTATTCAAATATACTGTGCATGTACGTTAATTCATTTATGTTCTACATTAATGTGAACTGTTGTCCTCAGGACTTTGTCAAGATCTCCAGGTGGAATGATGTCAGTTTCTGGTCCATCAAACAGTCTGTGGAGAAGACACATCGGTAAGATATCACCTGGGTTTGGCCCTGTTGGAAGCTTTATGCCAAACATTTACAGAATAGCTAGTTCCTCTGCTGCCTCTTATCTGCTCTTTTTTTTCTCTCTCTCTCAGAACGCTCTTCAAGTTTGTCAAGAAGTTTGAGGAGGCTCTGAATGGTCCTATTGTTCCTGCTCTGGTAGAACAGAGAAGCAGTGCAAGCATGGACAGTGTGGACAGCAACCCTGAAGAAACACCAATCCATCGAGTTCACTTGGCACTGAAGAGCATCATGCCTGGGAAGGGCAGAGATCTGCAGGTACAAGTCTGAAAGAACAGAATATGTAACAGAATGTTTTCTGACCACTCTTCATTATATCAACATATGATAGTAGGATTTTTCATTGTGATTTTAAGTTTTCTCATTTATTGGCATGTTCTTTGACAGTGAATACAGAATGAATAATATAGTCTGTGATTTTTAGATTGACAGTGCAGAGGAAGGAGTTGAAGCTTCCTCTCTTCAGGGACGTCTGCCTGTTCTGGCCAGGAAAATGAAGAAAATGTGCCTTCAGCTCCTGCAGAAAAACCCAGTGCCTGAGCTGGCTGAAGACCTGGACTACTTCACTGGTAAAAAGGTTTTGGTTTTTATTCAGCAAACATTTGTCCCTGATTCTATTATTTCTCCACATAGTAGCCTTTAGCACCACTCTTAGGGCACACCTTAAATTTCACCACTACTGGTAATGTTTGAAGCAGCATGGTCATATGTTTTGTGTAGCTCTTTGCTATGGGATAGTTCGGTGAGTGTGAGGCCCTGGAAGGGCTTCAAACTTTCAGACTTGTTGAAACATTTCCTTTTAAAAACAATTTTAGTTCTGTAATTTTCTTTTCAGGCGAGGTCATCAGCAACCTGCGCGACCTGCAGCGCCTCACTATTGATATGTCAGGTCAGAAAGAGAAACAGAAGGCTGAGGTAAAGCACATCCTACAACAAAAACAGAGAGCTCTGTCAGACCTGTTCAAGATGCTCAGAGAAATAGGTAAGAGTCTCTCCTAGCTGTGTCAGGTGGTATGTTGACTCATATGAAACCAAAACAGTAAATCAGCTGGTCTCTCTGTTACCTTTAACCATTTAGGTCTGTCATACCATAAAGGCCTGACATGGAACAGGACAGCTGACACAGAAGAGATCCTGTACATACAGCCTCTGGAGATGACCACCGCTCTTTCTACTGTCAGCAGCCAGGGGCAGGCTGAGAACATGTAAACGAAACCTGTGCATACAGACATTGATGCTGATTGAGTCTAATACTATTTTGGTTTAGTATACCTACTGAACGTCCCAGCTTTGACAAGGCCACATGTTAATTGCCACTAAAGGAAAGGCTAATTGCAATAACTGTAAAAACTATTCTATGATGAAAACTATTAGAGCTATTATAAAACTAAAACATGTTCTGGAGTAACCAGCTTTAACCCTAAGTTCATCCTAAGTAGTGGACAAGTGTAAAATGCATACCCTCTACTGTCTGAAAGCCATTTCCATTCCTAATGTTCTAGGTTGTTTACAGAGCTGTGTACAGCATGGGATGGATGTCAGAAGTACTTTTACCGTTCATGGGCCAGGAGAATAGCCCTGCAGACTGCTCTCCAGCACCCTAACAAGGTGACAGGGTTCTGTGGTGGTCTGGTGGTGATGTTTTGACTGCTTTAACACCCATCTGCCTAAAAGTTATCAAAATGCTGGCCTTTTATTGTAGATAAAGCATTAATTTTAGCATCTTCTCTTCCTTACAGTTGTTGTGTGTATTATATTTATTTGGTTATAGGAGCTGGGTCTGGGGAACATACAGCGCTGTAGAGGTTTCTGCTCTCACATGTTCAAGCTGCTCCTCAGACAGAGGCAACGGCTGGCCACCCTCACTGAGAACTGGGTCCACCTCAGGTCAGTCTGTTTCCACAGGACCGGAGTTGCAGATTTTTTATTTTTTTTTTGTAATGTTGTGCTTGGCTATATCAAAAATAAACATCTACCAATTTGTTATTATAAGCTAGTTCTCAGAGTAACATTTTGATGAAGTTTGCCATACTAAAACAAATAAGGCCATAAGCTACAGGCGGATGGAATGGGATCTTGTGTTGGCACATCCGCAACCTGTGTTGTTTATTACTGTAATATGTCTTTTTTATATCCCTCCACCACCTCTAGGAGGCTAACAAACAACATACAGGCTATCAAGGATCAGCTCCAAAGCCACAGTACAGGCCAAGGCTGTACCCTCCCACCCCAGGCCTCTCTTCAGGGCTGGGTCAGCAGAGGCCAGGCACTGGCTGCCCAATGCACCACCCTCCTGCAGCAGCTGCTCTGGCTGCTCCAGTGCTGTCCTGAGGACATTCAACAGAAGGAAGAGATGAGCAACTGCAGGCAGCACACCCTGAGGTGCCCGTCCCCACTGACAGCACAGTGTCAGCCCCTTGGCTGTGTGATGAGGAAGGGAGATGCGGCCTGGTGCCAGCTACACCAGCGTCTGACCGCAATGTTGAACCAGACCAAGAGCTTGAAGGTTGAGCTAGAAGCCATGGCCCAGCAGAGCTGCGAGAGAGTTCTCCACACATGGTAAAACACTACTTCTTAGGAGTTCATTTGAAATCAGATATACAGTTCCAACTGTCCTGACAACACTTGCTTTCCACAGGGACCATTTTGTAGCATGTTGTTCAGGATTCGACAAGATGGGGGCTGTAGCAGCTCAGATGCCCAGTGTAGAGGAGCTTTTTACCCCAACCTTCTGTGTTGGGAGCGCAGACAGCCAGCCAGCCATCACCCAGAGCCTACAGTATGTCAGAGGACAAGTTGAGGCTAACATCATTGAGTTCACTACCTGGAAGGCCCAGCTGCTCTCCCTGGACCCCCAGCATGCAGGTGATAGCATACTAATACTACTATTCATTCAGTTTATTACTGCTGACAAATTAATGGGGCAAACAAAGTCCTTTTTACTACTCGTTAAAAGCAACACTTTGAACATTTAAACTTTTAAATACTGTAAACCTACACCAGCCATGGTTCTACAGTTTCATTGGCTAAAGTCACAGCGTAATTAATTTGTCACTATTCACAACAATTAATTAATTAATTGATATACAATAAATGTCACTATTCACAACAACAAGCAGATAAAGCCACAGCCATTTTTTTTCTTTTTTCAGCTAAGCGATTCTTTAAAACAGAATATGTACACAAATAGACCAAATTATATTACGTCTTGCACACCCATACTGTGAGGCTTTCCTGCATAGTGGACATAATACATACAAATCAAATTATATGCAAAAATATAGTGCTGATATATGCAATTTTGTTTTCCTTTTACTACTACAAAATGTACTGTTTCAGGCCATGCATTCCCAAAATGTGAGGGGTAATACTGAAATTAAATCAAACTATATACAACTATTTACAATATATTTCAATTCAATTTCACTTATTTGCATAGCACTAAATCACAATATAGGCACTTCACAAAAAAATAAAAACAGAAACCCAACATATTCCCTTATGAGCAGCGCTTATGTGACAATTGAGAGGAAAAACTCCCTTTAAAGGAAGAAAAAACCTCCAGCAGAACTGGGCTCAGTTTGGGCGGCCACCTGCCTCGACCGGTTGGGGTGAGTGGATAGAGGAGAGAGAAAAGAACAGCAACAATAAACAACAAATAGACACTGCAGGTTGGTGGGACCAGTAACTGCACATCAGCAATATACAGCTCCAGGACCAGGGACACCTGCAGAAGGTACAGAGAGAGAGAGAGGGAGAGAGAGAGAGCACAGAGGACAGAGAGAGAGGGCACAAAATACTGTGGGAACTAAAAGAGCTGAGGTGTGGCTGTGCTGACTGAGCCAGGGGAGATCTGGTCCTGGTTTGAGTCCCACTCCTCCGCTTTGTCCATGTAGGCCTCCGTCTAGCATTCTGTGTGCTTGTTGTGGTTGTGCACATAAGTCATTTCTGTACATGACAATAACACATGTAAAATTTGAGATTTTTCAAGGTACAGATACTGCACACAAAAACAGATACAAAAAGTGCATGAAGCTTATATAGAGAATAATAAGCAAAATAAAAACAATAAATATTAATAAGAAGAATATTAATTCTCACCTCCCATTTTCCAAAAGTAAAGACAAATCTTCAGATGCACTCATTCTGTGGCTCTGACATCCCAGGATCGTTCTTTCCAAGTTTCAGAGCAGCCTTGTAGTTTTGCAGTCACGTCATTTTACAAAGGAAACCCATGACTCCAACTCCAAGCTTCGTCTCTGAACTTTCTAAACTTCATCTCCAAAGTTTCTAAATTATGTAAACTTGCATTTCTCACCATCTTTGTCCTTCGACCACTCTCTGCTGCAGCATGGCACATTGTGAATGCCTAATAGCTTATTTTTTTCTGCCATAAGATCTGATCCACCAGCACAAAAGTTAGTTTTCTGACTATAGCTAAAATTTTATTTACTTGAAGATTTATGATGGGCAGTTTCAGCGAAAATTAAAAGTAAGTCCCATCTCAACCACAGACTGCACCTTGAAGTGGGATTAAACTCAGGTCTCCTCCATAACTATGCCGCACCATTCCCCTTCATTAAACTTTGCCGTAAAAGGTAGCACATCATTCATTCACAAAATACGTTATATCAGAATATAATCAATCGGTTCCTTAAATAATAATCAATTATGTTCCTTAAAAAACATATGTACGCTTCCAGTTTAGTTGCACAAGAATGTTTTAGGAAAGAGGTTTGGCTGATTGTCCTCATGAAATCAAGAAAAAATGTCCAATATTAAAGTGACACAAGATCTACACACAATAATTAACAGTTTACAGCAAACCCTGTGACCACAGAGCTTCTTCATTAGTTTAGTTTCTAAGTAAGCATTCATTATAGCATGGACTAAAGTATGATCTGTGCATGCGCCGGGTGCTGTACGTGTGAGTGTAAGCTGAGCGCCACCTGCAGACATTGTAGTGTAACATATGCTGTGGTGCAGTACAAATGAACAGTCTCATTGAAAGTGGAAACTGATTGTGGCAGAGTGAGACTTTGAACAGCTACCACTGTATTTACCTTTCCTCCTCATCCTGTTGAACAGACCACCAGTCTGCCTTCTGTACTGAGTTCTCTGCTGAGCTGGAGACAAACATCAACAAAGTGCTGTGTGCTGTGCAGACACTTGTGAAGAGAAAGGAGAGAGAGCAAACAAAAGAGAACCCTGAAGATGTGAAGAGAGGTGAGAATGATGCAGCTGAAAGCAGCTGTGCTGTCTGCTAGACTGCTGGATGGAAAATGTTAAATTTAAAATCAGTGTAGAAAATAATAATTATAATTAATGGATGCCTTGGATGGTTGTATTTTAAATGTTTCAGAGGTTGCCGAGGAGGAGGAGGAGGATGAAGAGCCTGTGGAGGACCTGCTGAAGCCTGGTCATCTCGCTCATCTCTTGGAGGAGGAGCTGGAAGCTGAGATAGAGGCTCTGTGTGTTGGAGATATTGGCACTGGGCTGGAGAGGCTGCTGAAGTGCCTGAGAACACACAGAGATGCCTGCCAGCCAGCACAACTCCAGGTATCAAGAATATGTGCACATACATTTGCAATATTGTCCAATGACCTTATTGCACTGATTAATTTCGGGGCCAGTGATTAAATATTTACTCCTGTGGGTCATAAAATGTGTATTTAGGAGGTGAACAGGGCATGCAGGATGTTGGTGCGACTGGAGCCTTTGCTGGGGATTTACTCTGACCTGGTGCGGTACCACCTCGCTGTATCACTGGGAGCACACAGGAGCACAGGCAAACTGCTGTCTGTCCTGGCTAGCATCTTCACTGAGCTCGCCCAGAAGGTACCAACACAAGTTACCCTTTCTAAACCAGAAACTAGTGTTTTGAAAAGGTGATCCAAGCATTATATCCTTACAGTTGAATGATTGCCCTTGTACACTCAATAAATGTTTGACCTCTCCTTGTCAGGGTTTCTGTTTACCTCAGGAGCTCATGGCCGATGGAGACAGAGAAGATGCCACAGAGTTTCACAGCTATGAGGGTGGTGGTATAGGAGAGGGAGAAGGCGCCAAAGACATCAGTGACAAGATCGAAAATGAGGATCAGGTGATGAAAGGACTTTTAACCTTTGTGTGTGTGTGTGTGTGTGTGTGTGTGTGTGTGTGTGTGTGTGTGTGTGTGTGTGTGTGTGTGTGTGGATATGCATACAACACCCTCTGCCCTTAAACCATTGGTAGCCTTTTGTTTTTTTACTCTGGCGATTTCATGTGCATCTTATGGTCTTCATTAGCTGAGAAGTGTATGACGCAAGCCTGATGGTTAAAATCTCAAAATATATCACCCAAAATTAAGAACAAAGCAGCCTTTCTTGTTTTACACTTTCAAAAAGTGCTGTGACACTAATGCTCAGGTTGCACCATCGACCTGTGCACATACAGGCAAAAACTCGTGTTTGAAGCAAATTTTTATTTGTACTACATGTAAGCTCTGAACTCACATGCTGAAGATGGTTTTGCTGTGTGCCATGATTTAAAGTAAGCAAAGTATGTTGCAAAATATCATTTAATACAGAAAGTTAAAAAATGGTAGAGAATGTGAATATTAGTCTTCTAGCCAGTGATCACCTGAAACTGCTGATTCTCTATGGAGAAATGTTTGACCAACAGTCCCCATGAAGGTGGTCCTGTCATATTCTTTCAGGTGGAGGACTCCTTCCAGGAGGGCCAGGAAAAGGAAGAACAGCAGGATGAAGGAAATATCAAAGCAGAAGATAACGCTATTGAAATGTCAGAGGACTTTGATGGCCAGATGCATGATGGGAATGAGAATGAACCAGGTAATGCAGGTTGGCTCATTTCTGTTTGTTGGATTTCTGGTTTTGGTTCTTATTGTTTGCTACACTAGAAGTAAATGAGTGAAAGTGATTCACACAGACTGCAATTCATTATTCCATGTAGAGACCACACATCTGTGTTTTTAGAAGGTCATGTGACCTGACTGTACCACATATAATGCAGACATCCCCTTAAAAACCAAAATGTGTCTTGTAGCAGCTGTAGCCATGGTGAAAGTTTTCATGGATGATTTTCACATTATAATGATGCAGGTTATTAAGCTCCATTCACCACTAACTAGCTCATTTTTGTGGTCAGGTCCTTGATGTAACATGAATTACAAGACGGCTTTAGAGCAAACCATCTAATTTAGAATTTCTGTTTAAGAGTATACCTTGAGTCATGATGAGCCTGTTACACAATATTAAGCCGACATTATGGAAACATGACCGTGTACACCATTGCTGGTGCAAGCAGGAAGTCAAAATGACCTGGAGTTGGAATAGTTCCTAGTTCCTAAGGTCACTATGCCAGGCTTTTAATAATAAGATCACCAGTAACTTTTACTCTAATTTAGTGCAGATGGCCTTTCACCTCTCTCAGGGTCACTACTGATAGATCCTTCCTCACTTGCTCATTTGCAGATGAAGATGATGAATCAGATAAAGAAGATAAGGACGAGCTGGACAAAAAGATGGGAGACCTGGGTGAAGGCCAGGCGGGCACCCTGGATGAGAGACTGTGGGGAGATAATGAGGATGATGAGGAGGAAGGGAGTGACAAGGAGGAAGAGTCTGGCCAAGGCATGGACCAGGTACATGCATTAAAATATATTTCTACTGCTTGTTTTTAAGCGATATTGTTATTTCAACCAATCAATGTGCCATAACTTCCTGTCAACACTGTTGATTTTGTTAGGGTGAATCAGAGCTGGTTGCCAAAGATGACAATGTGGATGCTGCAGACTCCAACAAAGACAAGAAAAACCAGGGCAAAGAAGACCATTTAGATGACAAAGAGAAAGACAAGATCAATGAACAAGGAGATGTGGTAAGTTTCATTAAGAGCTGAACTAGTTCTTTAAATTGTCACCCTGGATTGTCAGGCATTTCCAGCATTCCACTGATGTCCTCTTATTTTCTTATTTGTGTCTGGCCTGCTCTCTTGCTTTTTCTCAGAGGGAGTTTGATGAAAATGAAGTTGATCCCTACCATGGTAAGCAGGACAAGAGGCATGAGCCTGAGGCCATGGATCTCCCCGAGGATCTCAACCTGGACCAGGATGAAGACGATGGAGATGATGGAAAGGGCGAGGGTGACGGTGAGGCCTGTTGCTAAACTTGTTCACCACTAAGTAAATGCATGTAAAGTCTGATGTTACACTCAGACCAAATGTCAGACCAATTATTTTACTGTGTTGTACTGATGAATCAGAATATCAGCATTGGTAACTGTATGTATTCTTTGTTGCAAGTCCTCAGATTGAGAAGCTGGAATCAGAGTGTTAAGTGTTCAGGGAATGTTATGTTCATTATGACTTCCACTCATTGCATGATTTCCCTCTTCAGAGGAGAATCCATTTGACATCAGTGAGAAAGCCATGGACTTGGATGAGAAGGAGGATGGAGATAGAGAGAATGATGAAGAGGAGCAGCAGCGAGCAGAAGAGATGCAGGACAGCCAGAATGAGCAACCAGGAGAGGAGAAAGATCAGGAGCCTGAGACTAAAGAAGAGGATGAGGGAGAGGACGAAAGAGCAGAGGGAGACGAGGAGTCTGAAAATAAAAATGATGAGCAGGAGAGGGGTCAGGAGGCAGCAAAAGATGATCTGTCTACTCCAACTGATAAAGGCCACAAACCAGAGGATGAAGAGGAGGAAGGTGGGGGTGAGGATGAGGAGCAGCCAGGGCTGGCTGATAGGAAGGAACATGCCACAGATGGTCAGACAGGAGAGGAGAACGTCCAGAGTGACACAGCTTTGGAGCTGGCAGGAGAGGCATCAGAGAGAGACCAAGCTAAAGAGGTACACCTCACTTTGACTCAGTGTTGCAATGAGCACTCCATCTGCCTCGGGTTCCTTACATGAGGTGGCAGAAGCCAGTTCAATAAGGTTCTAACAATATTTTAATATTTTTCTGTTTTGGTAGGAGCATGGGAGCGGGGTGGCTGATGCTAGCCAATCAGAGGGCCACGAGTCAAAGCTGACAGCAAGAATGGCTTCAAGGAGTCAGACTCAGAGCAGGACTCAGGTATGACTCGCCCCAAGGAGCACCACCTCCTGGCTGTTTTTCAGTTCATCTCATCCCAGTGTTATTTACTGGGATTGTGTGATTTATTGCACTGTTTCAGAGCTTCAAGAGAAAACCTGGTCAGGCAGACAATGAACGATCAACAGGCAACTACAATGAACATATAAACAAGCGCTTGCGTACAGTTGAGACCAGCAAGGACAGGATTGAGGACAGCAGGCAGAGTGACGTTCAGCAGGAGTCTGACCTGTACGAACACATCAGACAGGAAGAGACCACCTACGATACTCAGACATATGGTCAGTAACCACCCCTTCACACCAAAAACACTATGGCAGGGGTTTTTGACAGCATTTATTTTTCTTAAGCTCATGGCAGATTAAAGGTGGAAGAATGGATTCTGTTTCTTTATGTCTCAAGATGTCGCTAGTGCAGACCAGCAGGATCCAACAGGGCCTCAGCCAGAACAGGATGTACATCAGGCCGATGATAATATAGCCATGGAAACAGAAGCCCTGGAAGAAGACCTTCGAGCCACTGAAGTCCCGGAACTGATGCCGGAGGAGCAGGACTCTACGAAAGCATCCACAAAAGGTGTCGTAATAACTCCTTATGTTGATTTGCTGAGAAACAACATTGACTCAGCAGCTTTGTGTGTGTTGGTGTTTTTTAATTACACTTGGATTACGGATAGCATTTTTAAAAAGTTTCCGCACTTCCACATACTTCTACTTGCTCTTACTGTGCAGGTGTAGACAGTGGAGAGATGGAGGTACAGATGCAGGGAGAAGAAGAGGAAAAGGACAGAGGGAAGAACCCCCAATATCCTAAAGAAGAGAGATCAGAGAGGAGCTCAGAATCCACAATTCACACTGTTCCTGAGCTGCTGTTGGATACCATGCAGGTACACAACTACTATAACAATCACAAGCTTTTCATTCTCCTTCACTTACTGCTTCTCCGACTTGCGCAAACATCCTTGAGTCTTTATTAGGAGAATACTTAAATTGAAGGTAGTTGATGGAGTCTGATTTTAAAGTTTATGTGTGAATGTGTGTGCGCATGTGTGTTTACAGAAGGTAGAGAGAGATCCAGAAGAGATCAGGAGGGACATGGAGCTACAGCTGCAAGCCTGGTACAAACTGGATGCAGGAACACAGGACGAGGTGAGATTGACGCAGGATCTTCTTCCGCTTATCCGGGGCCAGGTCGCAGGGGCAGTAGCCCAAGCAGCAGGGATGCCCAGACTTCCTTTTCTCTGGACACTTCCTCTAGCTCATCCAGGGCGACACTGAGGCATTTCCAGGCCAGCTGAGTGACATAGTTCCTCCAGCGTGTCCTGGGTCTTTCCCGGGTTCTCCTCCTGGTGGGACATGCCTGGAACACCTCCCCAGGGAGGTGCCCAGGAGGCATCCAGTACAGATGCCCGAGCCACCTCAGCTGGCTCCTCTCGATGTGGAGGAGCAGCGGCTCTACTCCGAGCTCCTCCTGGGTGACCGAGCTCCTCACCCTATCTCTAAGGGAGCCCCCGGCCACCCTGTGGAGGAAGTTCATTTCAGCCACTTGTATCTGAGATCCGAGAACCTTTCGGTCATGACCCAAAGCTCATGACCATAGGTGAGAGTAGGAACGTAGATTGACCGGTAAATCAAGAGCTTTGCCTTTAGGCTCAGCTTCTTATTCACCACATCGGACCGGTACATCGACTGCATTGCTGCTGCACCAATCTGTCGGTCTGTCAGTCTCACGTTCCATGCTTCCCTCAATCGTGAACAAGATCCCAACATGCATAAACTCCTCCACCTGAGGCATGATATCTCCACTGACCTGGAGATGGCAAGCCACCTTTTTCTGGTTGAGAACCATGGCCTCGGACTTGAAGGTGCTGATTCTCATCGCAGCCACCTCACACTCGGTTGAAATCCTGTGGTCCCCGAACTGGGCCTAGAAATTCTGTCCATAAAAATAATGAACAGAACCAGTGACAAAGGGCAGCCCTGCCAGAGTCTGACATGCACTGGGAACAGGTGTGACTTACTGCCGGCAATGTGAACCAAGCTCCTGCTCCAGTTGTACAGGAACCGGATAGCCCTTAGGAAAGGGCCCTGGACCCCATACTCCCGGAGCACCTCTCACAGGATGTCATGAGGGACGTGGTCAAATGTCTTCTCCAAGTGAACTGGTTGGGAAAACTCCAATGAACCCTCAAGCACCCTGGAGAGGGTATAGAGCTGGCCCATGACTCGGACGAAAACCGCATTGCTCCTCCTGTGTCACCCTGGTCTGCCAATCCTGGGGAACTGTCTGCAATCACCACGTGTTGTTGCAGAGGCATGTCAGGCATGTCAGGCATGTCAGGCATGTCAGGCATGTCAGGCATGTCAGGCATGTCAGGCATGTCAGGCATGTCAGGCATGTCAGGCATGTCAGCCCAACAACATCCAGAGACTTGAGGTACTTGAGGCAGATCTCATCCACCCCTGGTGCCTTGCCACCGAGGAGCTGCCAAGCTACCTCAGTGACTTCAGCTTGGGTGATGGGCGGATCAGCCTTGACTCCTCAGCCTCTGCTTCCTTTATGGAAGACATGTTGGCGGGGTTGAGGAGATCCTCAAAGTATTACTTCCACCGTCCAACAATATCCCCAGTTGAGGTCAGCAGCTCCCCACCTCCACTGTGGGGAGCAGTGTAGACATAGCACTGCTTCCCCTTCCTGAGGCACCGGACGGTTTTGTCAGAATTTTGTTGAGGCCAACCGATAGTTCTCCTCCATGGCCTCACCAAATTCCTCCCATGCCTGAGTTTTTGCCACCGCCCAGGCGGCAGCACACTTGACTTGCCGGTACCTGTCAGCTGCCTCAGGAGTCCCACAAGCCAGCCAGGGTCAATAGGCCTCCTTCAGCATGAAGGTATCCACCACCGGGTTTGGGGATTTCCGCCACGACAGGCACCATAGACCTTATGACCATAGCGCCGAGCCGCTGCTTCAGCAGTGGAGGTGGAGAACATGGTCCATTTGGACTCAATGTCCCCAACCTCCCTCAGGATCTGATTTAAGCTTTCTCGGAGGTTAAAGTCGAAGACCTCTCTGACAGAGGGTTCAGCAAGGCATTCCCAACAGACCTCACAATATGTTTAGGTCTGCCGACTCTGTCCAGCTTCCTCCTCTGCCAGCGGATCCAGCTCACCACCAGTTGGTGCTTAGTTGACAGCTCTGCCCCTCTCTTCACTCGAGTGTCCAAGACCCAAGGTCAGATGACATGACCACAAAGTCGATCATCAATCTCCCGTCTAGGGTGTCCTGGTTCCATGTGCTCTGATGGACACCCTTATGCTTTAACATGGTGTTCGTTATGGGCAATCTGTGACTAGCACAGAAGTACAACAGAACACTGCTCAGGTACAGATCGGGGAGGCCGTTCCTCCCAGTCACGCCCCTCCAGGTTTCATTGTCGCTGCCCACATGAGTGTTGAAGTCCCCCAGCAGAATGGTGGAGTCCCCAGTTAGAGCACCTTTCAGCACCCTTCCCAGGACCTTTCATCCAAATGATTCACTGTTGACACTGAGTTAGAATAGTTCACTTACAACAAATGTTCTGTAAATCATTAATAGGCTTGTCTACAACAAGATCATTTCTGCTTTAACTTTCAGTTAACAATCCCACCATAAGGTTTTAAACATACAAAGTAGCTCTGTATTATAAGTGATTGTTGGGGAGACTTTGACTCTAATGCGTATGAGGTTGGGAACACTTTATCCACAACAGCTACTCCGGTCTGAGAGCAGACGGACACAGGGTGACAATTTAGCACTTTTATATCTGCAGTGGATGATTAATGGAGAACAGACTTTACTTAATAAGATCATGGAACTTGGCATAAGATACGTACAGAACTTGTATTCTTCTTTCCCTTGCGGCTTACTCCCATTCGGGGTCGCCACAGCGGATGAATTGATCCACATTGTGGATTTGGCACGTTTTGCGCCGGATGCCCTTCTTTTAAGTTGATCTCCCATCCAAGTACCAGGCACGGCCTCGCTTAGCTTCCAAAAGCAGACACTATTGGGCACTCGCACTCCAGTGCGGCCACTTTGTACCAAACTTGTATATTGGTTGTAAAGGGCCAGGTAGAGACTGGTATCTGCAACAACAATAATAGAGGCATTCAGTACAATGTCCTTCTGTGCATAACAATTGTACATATCTGCCACATTTGCACCTAAGTACACCATAATCAGTACAAACACATGGCTACTAGTTACTTAACTAGCACTCAGTAACACATATGAATGCAACAATTTAACAGCGAACATATCTACGTTCAATATTTTAACACACAGATAACGTTACTGCCACCCATCAGAACATACAGAGGATGCAAATATTGTACCATTTATACATTCACGAATGCAACCCCTACCCTAAAAAGAATTTTCACAGTCGTGGCACTGAGAATTCTCACCCGTTTCTCACTCGTAGACCTTTGACCCATAGCTGCCTGATAAAGTGCCTGCTAATTACTCACAAGGACCACAAGCTGCCCAAACAATGCCCAACTAAAACTAACAACCCACACGTTATCTAAAAAAAAAAATAGGGAATTTGCAACAGTGATACTACAGAATGGACTTGATTAGAGAATGACTTAATTTACTGCTCACTGTTGAATGAACTGTTGAGTGTTCATTACATGCTGCAGGGAGTAATTAGATACATAGATAGATAGATAGATAGATAGATAGATAGATAGATACTTCATTCATCCCCCATGGGGGAAATTCAGATTGATGATTGATCAAATAAATAAACAAGTTTTGGAAACAGGGCTTAAGAGTCACTGAGCTCACATTTGTCATGTGACAGCCATTACGGTCCCATATTTCAGTGATTAGCATTAAAACTGCCTAAGAAGGAATAGTGTTACTGTTGGTCTGAAGCCCTGTGTCATGTGAATGATGTAATCTTGGGGTGTGTTTCAGGAAAGTGCAGCAGCTTCCATGTGGCATCAGTACCAGACTTTGACCTCAGCGCTCTCCCAGCAGCTGTGCGAGCAGCTCCGCCTAATCCTGGAACCCACGCAGGCTGCCAAACTCAAGTCAGTACCAGCACACTGATTACATCAGAACAGCTGCTCACCTCCTATCTGTGTCAAGACAGGATATTTAATCACAGATCATCTCAGGACATACATGTGCAGAACAACGAAATGTCTTTGCACGTATCAATAGCAGAGCTAAATATCTGTGATGCTGCACTGATCCACAGGGGTGATTACCGCACAGGGAAGCGTCTGAACATGAGGAAGGTGATCCCCTACATCGCCAGTCAGTTCCGGAAAGACAGGATCTGGCTGAGGAGGACCAAGCCCAGCAGGAGGGAGTACCACATCTGTCTGGCTGTGGACGACTCCTCCAGCATGGTGGACAACCACTCCAAACAGGTAGGAGACCTCTGTTCTCTAATCTCACAAGTCCACAATCAATCAGAAAACCCAAATACTTATGTTATTCAAACTATCCAAATATTGGTTAGCTGTCATGTTAATTTAGTGCTGGCAGACAGGGTAGGTCCTTTAATTCTCTGAAAGAGACTGAAAATTGCTTTTATAGCATTGGAATGAATAAAACAAGAATAGTAACTACAAACTAGAGTTCTAAAAGTGTCCTACAAATGCCTGCTGTCTCCTGTGTGTGCTGTGCAGTTGGCCTTTGAATCCCTATCAGTGATCATCAATGCCCTAACCCTGCTGGAGGTCGGACAGGTGTCTGTGTGCAGGTAACACTGCTTTTTTATGCATTTTATGCTTTTTTGTGAGATTATAGATGATAGAAGTGATATTAAGATGCTAGAAAAAAACAAGGCCATGGTTATGGACACTGAAATGTAAATTATGTGATGTTACACTATTAGTACATATTTTTGACACAAGGCTAACATCTATTGTCTGCTCATGTGTCCAGCTTTGGTGAACAGGTGCAGCTGCTGCACCCCTTCCAACAACAGTTCAACGACGAGTCAGGGGCTCGGATACTCCGACTCTGTCAGTTCCAACAGAAGAAGACCAGAATAGCACAGGTGGGAGTGCTCCCTCCACTTCTTCTTCACGTTCAGCCCAGTCTCTGATTTCCTCAGAAAAATGTTAATCAGAATGCAGTAGAAACTGCTACATGATCAAGTTTCATTCCTGACTTCTGTTGGAGTTACACTGATTTTTCAAGTTTAATGAATTTTAATTCATCTAAGACATCTACTGTGGATTCCCATTGGAAGAGCACTTAACATTCACTGTGTGAGAAGTCCTTCCTCATAGAAGAACAGAAATGCTTTCTTCATAATGTTTTATTATTTTCCTCTAAAGCATCAAACAGAAGAAATAAGAATTAAGATATAGAATATGAATAGAATATGACCACCAGGTGGCGTGCTGTAGGTTAACACTTCTGTGCAAGTTAGAAATGGGATCTTACTTTCATATATTAGTGTAGTTTGCTGCAGATTACAAAAAACAGGTTATCAGGTTATCTATGCTACAGATCAAAACAAGGAGAGAGCAAACTATGATGTCAACCACAGTCCTGTATGGGTCAGACATTAAGGTCTTTTGTTCCTACATATGCTCCCATGTAGCTTGTAGTGATGTGCATTTGATGTGACTGAGTTTGGTAAAGTGCATCTCCTGTCAGTCTGAATGTCTCTTCATCCCTCTTTTCTGTAGTTTTTGGAGACCTCAACCAAGATGTTTCTAGCAGCACAACAGCACATTCCAGGATCTCTAAGCTCAGGTAACAACTAACATTGCATACTCACTCTTCTGGCTACATCATAAAATAGCTAAAGATAAGATTGAATATAGAACAAAACCATTCAAATTAAGTGGCAGTGTTGCTCTCAGTGTTTTTCAACTTGGTCACTTTTCCCCCTTTATATGGTAATATATTTAGCTGTATTCAGGAGTCCTAAAAAGCCCCAAAAGATAACTCTTTGTTGCGGTGTTTTTCTTTGACCTCATTCCACAGACACGGCCCAGCTGCTGGTCATCGTGTCTGACGGCAGGGGGCTTTTCCTGGAGGGCAAAGAGCGGGTGACGGCAGCTATTCGGGCAGCCAGCAGCGCAAATGTGTTTGTCATCTTCGTGGTGCTCGACAACCCCAACTCACGAGTAAGTGAAGCAGAATCTGGCCTTTGTATTTTTGTGTGTGTTTTTGTTTTGTCTTTTGTGTGTAACTACACCCTGGGCCTGGGCTTGCAGGACTCCATTTTGGACATTAAGGTGCCCATCTTCAAAGGGCAAGGAGAACTGCCAGAGATCCGCTCCTACATGGAAGAATTCCCCTTTCCCTTCTACGTCATCCTGCGAGATGTCAACGCTCTGCCAGAGACACTGAGTGACGCACTCAGACAATGGTTCGAACTCATTACAGCAGCTGATCAGTAGACCAATGAGAAGGCATCATTCACAGGAAGTGGTCAGCAATGAACTCTATAATGCCACTCTTCTACTACCTTCTCAGCTGGAACTGAAAAAGACAGATCTGCCACTGTACATGTGCCTTTATTTTCTTATTCTTATCTGTATGATTATAGTATAGAGTTTGTCTTTATCAAGGGAAATCTGTTTTGTAATGTGATGAGCATTGCTTTAAAGTACACGAGATGACAAGATAGAAACAAAAATGTGATTTCCTTGCGTGTGAACCACCTCAGTGAAGTCAGTAAATACCTCTGTTCACCTTGTACAGTACCCCTGAAATCATGTTTGTGTTGACATTTTAGTCAGTTACAGAGATCATCAAACAGTTAAGCTTTGATGTGAACACAGCTGATGTGCAAAGCTGTAGGACTGCATTTTGTGTAAAACAACATCATGACCTAGTAGCATGTCAGTGAGGTCATGACTGAGAAACTCAAATGTGCCTTGGAGAGGGAAACAACACTGGATCTCACCTGACATCTGAATCAGCTGTTGGGCTGCCCAGCTATCAAAACAACATGGCCGCCATATCGATGTTTCCATCCTGCCAAAGGAGAGCTCAGAGCTCATCAATGTCTGTAAGGAGTAGGTGTTGAAATCACCGCTGTGGTCTGCGCTTCGTTGCATTGATCTGTTAAACCCTGACATGAATGATCCTGACAATAAACAATGTATGGTTGCTTTATGTTTGTGCTCATTATAGATCTTTGTACAACTTCCATTTTAAATTTAGACACCCACTTTGATCCAGTCCTCTGGGTCTCTGTCTTCTAAGGCTGAACGGTTTTTCAGAACATCAAACTGGTAAAATGTAGTAATACTATGTTTGTCTCCAAGCTTTCCCTTTCATGTTATTCTACATGAGAACCAGAACAAGTGATAAACATGGGCTAAGTCCTTCATCTATTGAGCTTGAGAGAATTCCTTTCACAGGTATGGGTCCACCTAATGCTTAAGTTACATACCTTGACCATATAAGTCACTTTCACTTAAGAGTGTAGCAATTGCAACATATGGATGTAGTATGGATTCCATTTTCCCTCGCTCATGAACAAGACCCTGAGAGATACTTAAACTCCTCCACTTCAGGCAGGATCTCTCCTCCAACCTGGAGAGTAGTAGCCACCTTTATTCAGTTGTGAACCATGGCCATGGGCTTCAATTCAATTCAATTTTATTTGTATAGCACCAAATCACAATACAAATCATCTCAAGGCATTTTACAAAAAGGGTAGGGGGAGCTCAGTGCACCGATGGTTCTCGGGCAGTCTAGGCCTATAGCAGCATAACTAAGGGATGGTTAAGGGTTGCCTGAAGCCAGCCCTAACTATATGCTTTGTCAAAGAGGAAGGTTTTAAGTCTAGCCTTAAAAGTACAGAGAGCGTCTGCCTCCTGAACCCAGGCTGGGAGCTGGTTCCACAGGAGAGGAGCTTGATAACTAAAGGCTCTGCTTTCCATTCTGCTTTTGGAAACTCTGGGAACCACAAGTAGACCTGCACTCTGAGAGCGAAGTGGTCTATTGGGATAATATGGTACTATGAGGTCTTTAAGGTATGAAGGAGCTTGATTATGAAGGGATTTGTATGTGAGAAGAAGGATTTTAAATTCTATTCTATATTTTACAGGGAGCCAATGAAAAGAAGCCAATATAGGAGAAAAATGATCTCTCTTGCTAGTTCCTGTCAGGACTCTGGCTGCGGCATTCTGGATTAACTGGAGGCTTTTTATGGAGATACTGGGACATCCAGATAGTAATGAGTTACAGTAATCTAGCCTTGAGGTAACAAATGCATGGACTAGTTTTTCTGCAGCATTTTGAGACAGGATGTTCCTAATTTTGGAAATGTTGCGCAGGTGAAAGAATGCAGTTCTAGAGATTTGTTTTATGTGTGAGTTAAAGGACATGTCCTGGTCAAAAATAACTCCAAGGTTTTTTACAGTAGTGCTGGAGGCCAGGGTTATGCCATCTAGAGTAGCTATAATTTGAGAAAAGTTATTTCTGAGATTTTTTAGCCCAAATACAATGACTTCTGTTTTCTCCGAGTTTAAAAGTAAAACGTTACTGGTCATCCAGGCCTTTATGTCAGTTAGACAGGCTTGAAGTCTGGTTAACTGGTTTGTGTTAACAGGTTTAATAGATAGATATAACTGAGTGTCATCTGCATAGCAGTGGTAATTAATAGAGTGCTTCCTAATGACATATCCTAAAGGAAGCATGTACAGTGTGAACAGAATCGGTCCTAGCACAGAGCCTTGTGGAACTCCATAACTAACTTTTGTTCGTGTGGAAGGTTCATCATGGACATGAACAAACTGGAATCTGTTCGATAAATAGGATTGGAACCACTTTAACGCTGTTCCTCTGATACCAATCACATGCTCTAGTCTCTGTAATAAGATGTTGTGGTCAATGGTGTCGAATGCTGCACTAAGGTCTAGGAGGACAAGTATTGAAACAAGTCCATTATCTGAGGCTAAGAGAAGATCGTTGGTAACTTTCAACAGTGCTGTTTCTGTACTATGATGTGCTCTAAATCCTGATTGAAAATCTTCAAATAGTTCATTCCTGTGTAAGTGGTCTGATAGCTGCTTAGCAACAGCTTTTTCTAGGATTTTAGAAATAAATGGCAGGTTGGATATTGGTCTATAATTAGCCAAGACTCCTGGATCAAGACTAGGCTTTTTGAGTAAAGGTTTGATTACTGCAGTCTTAAAGGCCTGTGGTACGTAGCCTGATACTAGAGATAAATTTACTAAGTCTAATAAAGATGAGTTCATTAATGGCAGGGTGCCTTTAAGCAGTCTAGTCGGGATGGGGTCTAAGAGACACGTTGATGATTTCGATGAAGCAACTACTGATGTAAATTCAGAGAGATCTATGGGAGAGAGATCTATGGGAAAATATATATATACACACACACACACACAAATAGGTATCTTCATTCAAACTGATATGAAAACAATGTTAAGGCAACCAGCCGATCACAGACAATGTTCAGCCTGTCAGAGACTGTTATAGTTATAGTTATATAGTTATATTGTAAAACGCGCTTAGTTTCAAATGCCTTGTCATTCTGTTCTTTTATTTGCAGGGTGTTTCTGCAGGCTGTTGTCCTCCTCTCCACTAGAGGGCAATAAGCGCCGCGTTGCACTAAATCACTGTCATTTCAACATCCGCTTGGTTTGCCCCCTATAGACCGTGAATGGTCCGTGTTGTGTTTGACATGTCAGTTTCAAGGATACTACCGTCAGCTCTTTCTCTGAAACAGGTGAGGACGTGTATGTTTCTAAAAGCTGGATTAGGGTTATCAGCGTGCTTAACCTTCGCTATAGTCGGTTCAGCTATGTGGCCTGAAACGTATAGTTAACGTCCAAGCGTCCACAGAAATAACGGTATAAAAACTAGCTGGAAGTTAAAGTTCAGGTGGTTGTCGGTAGCTACTCTGTTGACTCTTCACCTGCTGATTCTCTGTCAGTTTCTGCAGAGGCAGAAGGTGTTGGCGATCTACAGGAGCATGCTGAGGACCATAGGGCAGGTACCAGAGGAGGCAGACAGGAAGTACCTCAGAGACTGGCTGAGAGCAGAATTCAAGAGGAATAAGGACACCACAGACCAGGTAAAGAAATGACAGCAATGTAAGTAGACGGGCGAGCAAAGAAACTGGTACCTGAACAGACTAATTATACGGATTAGTATTCTTTCCTGAGTTTATGAACTGTATTGTACACAGAAAACAGAGACACTCAAAATCTGTGATGGAGAGGGCGAAAACACAGTATTAAAATAACCTGGAGTTTTGAGACTATGACTTATGAATTTTAGGGTGTAGAAAATGGATGGATGGATGGATTTTTCTGAAGTGTGTTGATTTGTGCCGTTTTCCCCTGTCATTATCCCTTCAGGATGCCATCCGTATGATGATCACACAAGCTCGCAACCATTTGGTGGAGTTGCAGAAGTCTCTGGCATTGGCTGGAAACCAAAGACTCTGAGTGCTGAGGAACCGTGGCGACAGGGACAGGAGCTGCACTGTTGTGAATAGGTTTTTCAGTTTTGACCTGAAGGCAACTGCTGTGTGCAGTCCAGTGGTGTGATTCTATTGGTGACCATTAATTTGCAGGCTAACTGACCTGATCCACCACACTGGTCTCTGTACTATATAGAACATGTTTATTACAAAGCAACAGCAATTAATGAAACCACAGGCTGGTTCAAAATGAATTATTTTTTTAATAAAAAATATGCTTTTTGGCATCATCGTACAGAATGCATTTTTCATATCTACAGTGTAAATATGTTACATGTTACTGACAGTTATACTGCCACACAAAACAACTCAAACTTTGTTCATGCAACATGGTCTGACTGAATTCATCTTTAATGTCAGGCTTAGCAGAATGCATTCTGGAAGACGTAGTTATAGGTCTAGTTGCACAGCCTCTCTTTTAGTTTTTTGTTAACTGTAACTAAGAGCTTGTTTCACCTCACAGGAAGAATGAACACATGCTAAAAATTACAAAAGACTGTGTGCAGGGTTGCTTTTACTGTCCATATTTTTATTGCTTTAGCGTATTGAATTAAAATATCAATTCTGTGGAGTCCTGCAGTGTGCTCTGGCAATGAACTAACCTTTACAGTATACTGTACCTGAACAAAATAGGACCAGGGGAAGCATTACAAGTATTTGCATTTCATGCTGGTGGATTGTAACCAGTAGTAACAGTAGTGCACCAAAAGAAGAAACAGGAGCAAGAGTCAAAAATAGAGAGTGGGGAATTTATTGAAAACTGCATTTAAACTCAACCAGGCTGTTTGAGTGATCTGGGGTGCTTCAGGTTCTGCAGGGGCGTCAAAAGGCGGCTGGCTATGTGGAGATGTTGCAGCGGGCATCCCTCTTGACTGAGGGCCCTCATCTGTGCTGTAATGACTGGGTCTTTCAACAGGATAATGTTGCAGTTCACAACGGCCTGATGGAGGACTTCTTCGAGGACAACGTCGCTCCTTTGGACCATCCTGCATGTTCCCCTGATTTAAATTTACAATTTAAACATTGTAAAAAATTAAATTTACAAAAACAAACCCCAGCTCCAGACCGTGGATGGAGTTTTTTTGGGCTGTGGTCTTAAACTTCTGATCAGCTGATGAACAGCCTGTTTGAGTTTTCAATAAATTGCCTACTCTCTTATTTTTTGTCTCTTGCTCCTGTCTCTTCTTTTGGTATTTTGAAGCACTATCTACAACCTGGTTATTTTGTGTCCATTATTTTGGAAGTCTTTTGTGTCCACGGCCATAAGACTATAATTCCACAATATAAACAATAACACGCACTTCAGGGGTGTTTGAGCTGACCTCAAAGCCAGCAAAGGTTGGCTGATCAAATGTTATTGTCACCACATGTTCCTTCACTTCCCCCCCCCCACCCAAAATTAGTTTTGCAACTCTTTTAAAAGTTTTAGTTAATTTTGAGGCAGAATAAGAAAATTTGTGAGTTTAAATTTAAATGCCTATTCATTTTTATTGCTTACATATTAATGTATACATTTATTACATTAAAACAAGTCTAGTTGTTCTACAGTCATATTCTAGCCTCCATACAAATCAGCATGGAGCAAAATCAAATATTGATACACTTAAAATAAATTTCACTAGTATTTTAAACAGTGTCAGTTAAGCTAGTCTCATAAATAAGCAGTAGGTTGTTCCAGAATGAGTCCAGCATCTGGATACTACCAGAAAGCTTACACTGTACTTCCTTCATGCATTCAGCTTTCACTGAGATCTATCGAGCACAGCATTTATGAAAGAGGTTTATACTTATATAATGTGTGTGTATAATGTAGAGTATCGAACTTATAACTGCCATAATAGATTAATCTTTTGAGATCTAGCTTTATTTTTAATGGTTTATTTACAGCATGCAGTGAATAAGAAAGAGCTGCTTTGTACTCAAGTACTGCATATACATATCTAAATCTACTAGTCCAATACTACTATAACAATAAACAAGAAGGGTTTTGAATGTGGGCAGCATGGTGGTTGAGTAGTTAGCACTGTAGCAAGAAGGTCCTGGGTTCGCAACCCGGCCTTTCTGTGTGGAGTTTGCATGTTCTCCCTGTGCTTGTGTGGGTTTTCTCCAGCTACTCCAGTTTCCTCCCACAGTCCAAAAACATGTATGTCAGGTTGATTGGTGACTCTAAATTGCCCATAGGAGTGAGTGTGAGTGTGTGAGGTTGTTTGTCTCTATGTGGCCCTGTGATGGACTGGTGACCTGTCCAGGGTGTACCACTGCCTTCCACTCGAAATAGAGCTGGGATTGGCTCCAGCAAATCCCCTTGACCCTGGTTAAGGAATAAGCGGGTATAGATAATGGATGGATGGATGGTTTTGAATGTGAAATGACTTTAGGCCACTGTATAGATGAGACAGCTGTATTCCACTATGATGTTTTTTCATGTTTCCACTATGAAGCAAATACAGTGGGGCAAATAAGTATTTGATACACTGCCGATTTTCAAGTTTTCCCACTTACAAAGAATGGAGAGATCTGTAATTTTCATTGTAGGTACACCTCAACTGTGAGAGACAGAATCTAAAAAAAAAAATCCACAAAATCACATTGTATGATTTTTAAATAATTAATTTCCATTTTATTGCATGAAATAAGTATTTGATCACCTACCAACCAGCAAGAACTCTGGATCTCACAGACCTGTTAGTTTGGCTTTAAGAAGCCCTCCTATCCTCCACTCATTGCCTGTATTAATTGCACCTGTTTGAACTTGTTACCTGTATAAAAGACACCTGTCCACACACTCAATCTATCAGACTCCAACTTCTCCACTATGGGCAAGACCAAAGGGCTGTCTGAGGACACTAGGGACAAAATTGTAGACCTGCACAAGGCTGGGATGGGTACAGGACAATAGGCAAACAGCTTGGTGATAATTGTTGGCGCAATTATTAAAAAATGGAAGAAATTCAAGATGACTGTCAATCTCCCTCGGACAGGGGCTCCATGCAAGATCTCGCCTTGTGGAGTATCAGTGATCCTGAGAAAGGTGAGGGATCAGCCTAGAACTACACAGGAGGATCTGGTCAATGACCTGAAGAGAGCTGGGACCGCAGTCTCAGCGGTTACCATTAGTAACACACTACACTGTCAGGGATTAAAATCCTGCCGCGCACGCAAGGTCCCCCTGCTCAAGCCAGCACATGTCCAGGCCCGTCTGAAGTTTGCCAAAGACCATCTGGATGGATCCAGAGGAGGCATGGAAGAAGGTCATGTGGTCAGATGAGACCAAAATAGAACTTTTTGGTATAAACTCCACTCGCTGTGTTTGGAGGAAGAAGAAGGATGAGTACAATCCCAAGAACACCATCCCAACTGTGCAGCATGGGGGTGGAAACATCGTGCTTTGGGGGTGCTTTTCTGCAAAAGGGACAGGACGACTGCACCGTATCGAGGGGAGGACGGATGGGGCCATGTATCGCAAGATTTTGGGCAACAACCTCCTTCCCTCAGTAAGAGCATTAAAGATGCGTCGTGGCTGGGTCTTCCAGCATGACAATGACCCCAAACACACAGCCAGGGCAACTAAGTAAGAAGCATTTCAAGGTCTTGGAGTGGCCTAGCCAGTCTCCAGACCTGAACCCAATAGAAAATCTATGGAGGGAGCTGAAACTCTGTGTTGCCCAGCGACAGCCCCCAAACTTGAAAGATCTGGAGAGGACCTGTATGGAGGAGTGGGCCAAAATCCCTGCTGCAGTGTGTGCAAACCTGGTCAACAACTACAGGAAACGTCTGACCTCTGTAATTGTAAGCAAAGGTTTCTGTACCAAATATTAAATTCTATTTTTCTATTGTATCAAATACTTATTTCATGCAATAAAATGGAAATTAATTATTTAAAATGAACCCAGATTAGATTATGGCTCATGAAAGAGTAAAATCTCACATTGATTTTGAGTGGTTTAGTGCAGTCATGACAGTGACAGATGAGCTGTGCGTTAGCAGTCATCTCTATTAGTCCTCAGCATGTGCAGCTCATCCTCCAGGTAAGCAATCCTTTCAATGAGAGCAGCTCTGTCAGCCTGAGCCTTCTGATTGGCCTGCCACCGAGCTTCCTGTAACTTCCTTTCGTACCAGCGCTCCATCTGTGTTGACACTGCTTCAAAAAAGTACTGGGTGACTTCCAGGGCATGCATGTTGTCCCTCTCCTTAGCAAATGAGGACTCATTGGGCTGGTCTCCAAACAGCTCCAGAGTCCTGAGCTCTGTGGCCCCTCTAGACTTAGTCCTGCCCTGGGAATGCTTCTTATGGTGTTTACCTCTATCCCGTCCTCGCTCCCTGTCTCTGAGCCCAGCTTCAGTCCTGCTGCTGCAGCAGCGCTCTGTAACTGGAGACAGACTACTGGCTCTGTGGCCTCTGCCCCTGCCCCCAGTGTAATCCACCATGTCCACCTCCTGCAGGGTGTCAGCACCGACCAGTGAACGCTCCTTTGGCCGAACCACCTGGACAGATGACAGTGGCCTTTTGGCTGCTGCAGGAGAGCAGACCTCTGCATTCTGTGCCTTATCACCATCTGTTGAATGTGCATGAGATATTGAATGAGCACATTTACCCAGAAACCACTAAACAACATAATTTACTATTATTCAAGCCACCCTGTTAATTATAACATGATCATGAACCACTTGGTGATGTTTTTCCTCTGACAGCAATGTTAGTCTTTCCAAAAAGGTAATGATGAGAATCACTTCTGTGTGACTCTCACGCAGGTTTCATAAACCTGGAGAACAGATATGGTTTCAGAGGATACAGCTTAGACAACACAAATTGCCTGTCAACAGACAAAGAAACATGTAAAATTTTCAAGCTGAATTTAATTAAACACAGCCTGAAATAAGAAAGGTCATTACTGGTGTCAATCCACAATTACAAGAATCTTTGCATGCAGGGGCAGCTGTGCCTCAGGTCGACCATGAACCAGAGGGTTGGTGGTTCGATCCTTGGCTTCCCTGGTCCACATGCCGAAGTGTCCTTGGGCAAGACACTGAACCCCACGTTGCCCCTGGTGGTTGTTCCACCGGTGAGTGAATGTGTGAGCGAGTGGGTGAATAGACAAAAAAGTGTAAAGAGCACTTTGAGTGCACTTGATTGTAGAAAGGCCCTGTACAAGTATACAAGCATTAACCATTCTTTTGTTCCATAGACATTCCTGAGTGTGAGTTAATCAACACTTCATGTTACTTAAGACTGGTAACGGTTAAGATGAGCTTTGAACATGGATCCTTGTGTGTGTTTGGCAGTTCATGTGGGGACGCTGTTGCCAGCCTTGACAGTGATGGGATCATGAAACTGACCCTAGGCCACTGAGTACCACTGGAATTTCTATTGCACACACACACACACACCTTTTGCGTGGTAGTGAGTGAGGAAGCCATGATGCAACAAGTGCTGCTTGCATATCTGTATTACAATCTGTTGTTTACTGGGTCACTGATTTATGTTGATTTTAATATGGACAAAACAGTGTCTCCTGTCAGTGTATGTGAGAATGTTTACGTGAATAGATCTAACTAGACGAGCTGATTTTTGAGGTCATACCTGGAGAGCTCTCCACATGAACCACAAAGTAGTGGTTGCCTGAGCCCCCCTCTGCCACACTAGGCTCCCCACAACTGGAGCTTAGGATTGCAGTGCTGCTGTCCAGGTCCGGGCACTGGGTGCTGCCCTCCGGTCCAGCAGATGGCACAGCTTTGTTGGCTTCATTAAGGCCTTTGGCCACAGAGGGGGAGAGCTGCAGATTATTGCTGTCATGGTCTGTTGTGTAATGTACCTCCATGTTCTGCAGCTTAGACAGACACCAGCTCTTCAACTCACAGACTAGAGACGCCTGCTTAAAAGGACCATACAACCACACAGAAGACATTATATTAGTGTATGTCACATTTACTGGTACAGATGTCACCTTTGTTGTATATATAAAAAAAAAAAAAAAACCGAAGCTACAATTCAAAATGTGTAACAACAGAAAAAATGCAATATGAAAGGGTTTGCATGAATAGAATTTTCCACAACATGCCTCAGTTTGACAGTTTTTTTTACTGGTTTTACAACACATTTACTACTTGGCTCAGTAGTAGGCAGCTGTTTACAGTGAGCATATAGCAGACATATGTAGACACTAACTGGTGAACATAGGGAGCATTTAGCTGCTAAAGAGCCATAGATTATTCTTAGAATTTGGTAGAGACCAACTCTGAGCTAAAAGGATAGAAATAGATTTCTATTTATCAGGTGGAAACAACTGTGCCTCCAAATGCTAATGATGCTTTAAATCTGCTGGATGTGGAAACATTGAGGCAGATCAGCTATAACAAATGTATAACGTGATCAGAAGACCAATGTGTTCGTTCTGTTGGCCCCATTGATGACTTCATCAGTTGAGTGTGGACCGAGACAGAAATGACATTGTTGTTAGTGCTACCTGTCTTTTCTCTGCCTCCAGTCGCTCCTGCATGGCTCGCTGCTCAATTCTCTGTAGACATTCTGTTCTCTCTGCTGACACTCTCTCCAGTGTCATCTTATCAAGAGCCCAGATCTGATTGCAAAAAATATATCACAGATGTCTTGATGGTTGTAGTTATTTACTGTTCCATATCTTTTAGTCACTTAATAATTCATTATACATACACATTACACCTGGTAGAGCATGCAGATGTGCATGTTTGTGTATCTTATATGCATACATAGTATTTCCAGACACAACAACCACGTAAAATAATCATTAGTCACATGCTTTATTTGAGAGTGTATGAAAATAGATGTCTTAAAATCAACTGACATATTACACAAGGACTCTGTCTCCCTTTTACAAATATTCTTCTTTACTGTATTTAGAAAGTGGCGACTCCTGAAGGGAGCAGCCGAAAGGAAAAGAAGAAGAGAAAGACTTCATCAGGTACAGAAGCTTCAGATGAACGTGTGTATCATCGACTAGGTAGTCAAGTATCCATGACAGAAAGCCACACTTCAGTATGTTAAATCATCATGCACACCAACATTATGTTACACAATTTCTTAACTTATATTTTATCTAAGAAAACAAAAAACTGATTTCACACAGGTGTATATTAAAAGAAAACACTTCCTGTTGACTGCAGTGCCAGTTTCAATTTCAGATTTATGGAAGCTTTATTCAATTCATGGAAAGACAAAAAGCCGCAAATCACTATTTCTTTCCCCTTGTCAAGAACAAAATGGACCAGATCTAGACCAAGAGGCACTACATGTGGACCTGTCAAACCTGGACTCGATTACGGGGACAAATTTAACATAACATTTCTAAAACTTTCATTTTTATTATTTATCACTTAGCCTTTGATGTACATTTGGTCTAGTGTTGTCTGGAGTACATGAAGTGAAATGAAAAGGTCAGGGCGAAAGGTCTGTGTTAGGACAGCTCTATATTCATGTGAACAAACAAAAATTGGTCTCCAAAATGACATAACCCTTTTGAGAAAGACAACCTTCTGCTATTGAGTGTTTACAATTAGTGTGTTAGAATGTGTGTGTTACCTGGTGTTTGCTTTTGCGGTCCAGCTGGCCCATCTTGATGTTCAGCTGGTCTTGGACAGTGTGGATCTCAGTCTTCATTTCCTCCTTAGTGGCCTCCAGTTGGTTCTCCAGTTTATTGATTAAAGGTTCACAGCGGCATCCATTCAAAGGAGCCTGCAGCATAGTCAGCAGTTAAATAGTGTTTGTCCATATTTACTATGGGGACTCACAAACACTGATGCTGTGTTTCATAAGGCACACACTGATGATGATCATCCAGTGATGATGATGATACTCATGACACTCTACTTTTAAAACCTCAGAAGCTTTTCTAACAATATAGTTACTTTAGATGGCATAGCCCTGGCCTCCAGCACTACTGTGAAAAACCTTGGAGTTATTTTTGACCAGGACTTTAACTCACACATAAAACAAATCTCTAGAACTGCCTTCTTTCACTTATGCAATATTGCCAAAATGATGCAGAAAAACATGCATAGTCCATGCATTTGTTACCTCAAAGCCTTGTTTTGTTATGCATGTTACTCTAACTCATTACTATCTGGATGTCCCAGTATCTCCATAAAAAGCCTCCACTTAATCCAGAATGCTGCAGCCAGAGTCCTGACAGGAACTAGCAAGAGAGATCATATTTCTCCTATACCAGCCTCTACAGGTGCAAGTCTCCTTGTGGTTCCCAGAGTTTCCAAAAGTAGAATGGGAGGCAGAACCTTTAGCTATCAAGCTCCTCTCCTGTGGAACCAGCTCCCAGTCTGGGTTCAGGAGGCAGACACTCTTACTTTTAAGGCTAGACGTAAAACCTTCCTTTTTGACAAAGCGTATAGTTAGGGCTGGCTTCAGGCAACCCTGAACCATCCCTTAGTTATGCTGCTATAGGCCTAGACTGCCCGAGGACCATTGGTGCACTGAGCTCCCCTACCCTAACCTTTTTTGTAAAGGGCCTTGAGATGATTGTATTGCGATTTTAGATCACTAGGCACAGAAGCATAAAAGGAACAGACAGCTTGAAAATTATAAAATTATCTACTTGTGAACTTTAATTGGTAGTTCACAAATAACTTGTGTTGTTGATGACTACTTGCATCTTGGAGGGGCAAGCATTTGTTTTTAGGCCTTTTTGATTTGAAACTTAGCTCTCCAGTTATGTATTAATCAGGACCAGTACTTCTGTTCACCTTTTTTTTTTTGCATCTTTCTTGGTATAGTATTATTTATTACTGTGACTCAACAAGGGAGTGTCTATGTGCCTAGTGTACCTGCATGATCTTTCCATCCTTGCCGCGGTACAGCGTGTAGAGCTGATAGGCTTTAAAGTTGTGTGGAGGGATGGATGCATGAGGGGAGGCTCCTTGCAGTTTACTTTTCCTCTTGTGAAACGATTCACTGTGCCTTGTCTCTCTGCGACGGAGGGGGTCAGACAAAAATGGCTGCAACGCCAACAGCATCTGAGATTAGTAAATATTTCATCCATTCTTTGACATTACCAGAAGGCTAGATCACGTGAGCAGCTGACTTCAGCTTCACGGTTACATTCGGGGGACCCACCTTGTCCTTCTGCTTCCTGTTCTTTCCCCTCCTGGTGTTTGACTCAGTCACCTCAGCATGTTTGTAGGTGGCTCGGTCACTGCTCTGAGTGTCGTCTGCTGCAGATGCACTGTCCTGCTGGAAACAGGAAGTGGGAAAGGGTTGATACAGCAGTTCCCTGGGAAGGTTTTGGCACTCCAAATCCAAAAATGCTGAAAATAGCTTATTTCTAAAACTTTCCTTCACATAAGGGAATTTAATTCAATTCAATTCTATTTGTATAGTGCCAAATCACAATATAAATCATCTCAAGGCACTTTACAAAAACTAAAACTAAAAACCCAACAATTCCCTTATGAGCAAGCACTTGGCGACAGTGGAGAGGAAAAACTCCCTTTAACGGAAGAAAAAACCTCCAGCAGAACCGGGCTCAGTTTGGGCGGCCATCTGCCTCGACCGGTTGGGGTGAGTGGATAGAACAGAGAGAAAAGAACAGCAACAATAAACAACAAATAGACACTGCAGGTTGGTGGGACCAGTAACTGCACATCAGCGATATACAGCTCCAGGACCAGGGACACCTGCAGAAGGTACAGAGACAACAGAGAGAGAGGGAGAGCACAAACTAGGGGAGAGAGAGAGCACAAGGTTAGTGACATTCAATGGTGGAATATACATGAGGTGGGAGGAGAGAAGAGAGGGGACGGGAAAGGGAAAGAGGGGGGGTTAGGGTAGGGGAGCTCAGTGCACCGATGGTCCTCGGGCAGTCTAGGCCTATAGCAGCATAACTAAGGGGATGGTTCAGGGTTACCTGAAGCCAGCCCTAACTATATGCTTTGTCAAAGAGGAAGGTTTTGAGAGCGAAGTGGTCTATTGGGATAATATGGTACTATGAGGTCTTTAAGGTATGAAGGAGCTTGATTATGAAGGGATTTGTATGTGAGAAGAAGGATTTTAAATTCTATTCTATATTTTACAGGGAGCCAATGAAGAGAAGCCAATATAGGAGAAATATGATCTCTCTTGCTAGTTCCTGTCAGGACTCTGGCTGCGGCATTCTGGATTAATTGGAGGCTTTTTATGGAGATATTGGGACATCCAGATAGTAATGAGTTACAGTAATCTAGCCTTGAGGTAACAAATGCATGGACTAGTTTTTCTGTATCATTTTGAGACAGGATGTTCCTAATTTTGGAAATGTTGCGCAGGTGAAAGAATGCAGTTCTAGAGATTTGTTTTATGTGTGAGTTAAAGGACATGTCCTGGTCAAAAATAGCTCCAAGGTTTTTTACAGTAGTGCTGGAGGCCAGGGTTATGCCATCTAGAGTAGCTATAAGTTTAGAAAAGTTATTTCTGAGATTTTTTGGCCCAAATATAATGACTTTTCTCTGAGTTTAACCCTCTGGGGTCGACGCACGCGCCGGCGCGTTTTGACACATCTTTTCCTGATAACGCCGAAACAAACTTGAATTACTCCGTCAATTCTGATCGTACAGATAAAAGTATATCATTCAAATCTGTAAAGGGTCTAGTTTTAGTGGTATACCATCATAATAACAACAAAACGCGCTTTTTTTAAATAAAGAAAGCCGACAGGGTGCGCTCTCGGCCTTTTCTGTCTCTGCCATTTCTCTTCACAGATGCGTAAATTAAACAACCAGAATCTCAGTGAATACTTGGCTCTTTCTTTTAAGTGAAACAATTCAAGTCGAAAACCAATCATCACTTTTTATTTAATCCGTATGAACGTAAGGAGAAGTCCGTTTTTTCCTGTCTCACCTCATTACAGGTAATGCGGTCCCGCCTTGTACACTGTCCACTGTTCACATGTAAATAATCTCAGGTGAACCAGGTAAATATGTGCACACCCCTGAGAAATGACATAAAACGTCAAACTTCATCATAGAATTTACTTTAATTTTTCTGCGCGTTTGGATGATGGCGCGTCACGGACGTGAAGAAGCGCTTCTTGTATTCCACACAGAGACAAATAGTTTAGCTTGTCCTCAGAGTAAAAACACTGATTTTAACTCAAACGAGGATTGTTTGGCTCCTCATTGTTTTGTATTGTGCTGCACTAATCCGTCCCATCTACATTGACTGAAAGGCTCATTATGCGTGTCTTTGTCTGGTCGTTCAGTGCGTCTTTTATGTTCTCAGGTAAATCACATGACTATTCATCCTCAGACACACCCTCTTGCATATGGCCTTTCTGGACAAAAAGTGTCTTAGAAAATTTAAATCACTGTATTGTTTACTGTGAATGTGTGAACAAGATGACATTCACAGCACTCTGAAGTAAACACTTTAGCCTACAACATGCAGGTCTCCAAAGTCTTGTGAACCAATGTTCTGTTTGTGTTTTATGGTCTTATTTCAGTGAATGAAAAATTGTAGTTTTTCACTAACCATGCATAAACACTTTTTCTCAAAAACACAATCATGTATAAACTTGCTGCTCACATATTATTGTAGCCAATTTTGTGCTGATTACAGCGTTATCAGACTTTAGACATTAATATGTTTAAAAGACACTGAAAAAAGCACAAATGTCAGGACATGTCAAAATTTGTCAAGGCCCCAAAAACCCCCTCAGACCCCAGAGGGTTAATATGTTTAAAAGACACTGAAAAAAGCACAAATGTCAGGACATGTCAAAATTTGTCCAGCCCCCCCCCCCACACCTCAGAGGGTTAAAAGTAAAAAGTTACTGGTCATCCAGGCCTTTATGTCAGTTAGACAGGCTTGAAGTCTGGTTAACTGGTTTGTGTTAACTGGTTTAATAGATAGATACAACTGAGTTTCATCTGCATAGCAGTGGTAATTAATAGAGTGCTTCCAAATGACATATCCTAAAGGAAGCATGTACAGGGTGAACAGAATCAGTCCTAGCACAGAGCTAGGTATAGGAAGCATCTGCTGAATTTTATCTCTAATAGTTGTGATTTTATTTGTAAAGAAACTCATAAATTCATCACTGCTGAGAGCTAAGGGAACACTGGGCTCAACAGAGCTGTGACTTTTTGTCAGCCTGGCTACAGTGCTGAAAAGAAACCTGGGATTGTTCTTATTTTCCTCTATTAGTGATGAATAGTATGCAGTTCTGGCTTTACGGAGAGCTTTTTTATATGTTAGTAGACTGTTTCCAGGCTAGAAAAATTTCCTCTAAGTTTGTGGAACGCCACTTCCTTTCCAGCCTTCGTGATGCCTGCTTTAAGGTACGAATATGTAAATTATACCATGGGGCTAGTCTTCTCTGATTCACTAACTTCTTTTTCAGAGGGGCCACAGTATCAAGCGTTTCACGCAGTGAGGTTACAGCACTGTCAACAATATGATCAATTTGGTAGGGAGTGGGATTGAAGCAGCTGCCCTCCACTATGTTTATACTTGGCATAGATGTAAATAAAGATGGAATCATTTTCTTAAATTTATTAACAGCGTTGTCGGATAAACATCTGCTGTAGTGGAATTTTCTTCCAAACGTTGCATGATCCATCATTTTAAATTCAAAAGTTATTAAAGAATGATCTGACAAAACAGGATTTGGGGGAAAAACTATTAGATGTTCAAATTCGACACCATAGGTCATAACAAGATCAAGGGTGTGATTGAAACAGTGGGTGGGTTTATTAACATTTTGAATGAAACCAACTGAATCTAATATAGAATTAAATGCAATGCTGAGGCTGTTATTTTCAACATCTACATGAATGTTAAAATCTCCCACTATAATGACTTTATCTGATCTAAGCACTAAATCAGACAGGAAGTCAGGGAATTCAGTTAAAAACTCTGAGTAAGGGACAGGTGGACGGTACACAATGATAAGTAGAACTGGTTTTTGTGTTTTCCAGTTTGGATGCGAGAGACTAAGAGTGAGGCTCTCAAATGAGTTATAACTGTTCTGAGGATGAAAGTTTAATAATAAGTTTGAGTGGAAGATTGCAGCTACTCCTCCACCTCGACCTGTGCTTCGAGGAACATGATAATTTGTGTTATGAGTCCCCTTTTGGGACTTCCTGCCGGGGACCTTTATGCTGAAAGGGCTTCCTGTTTTCCCCCTGCATCGGCAGCTTTACATTGGTCACTGATTGTTCGCACCTGTGTCCAATTACTGTTTCTCTGCCGGCTATATGTACTGCCGGTATTCCTTTGTTCAGTGCAGAAGCATTAGCCTGTTAACCGGTGTAACCTGTGTAACCAGTGTTAATGTGTGTAGCTGGTTGTTGATTATTTTGGTGTTTTATTATATGCCTCTGCATGGCAGACTGTGCCGCCTAGCCGGCTACTATTTGTTCACTGGGACGCCCCGTTGTATTTCTATTTCTCTCCTGATCCCTGGCGTCTCCAGGGGGAATAATTAAACCTCTCTTTGTCCTGCATTTGGGTCCTGTCACTCCTTCCTCCTGCCAGCACCACAACATGTAAGACTGAGGGGGGTTGATTCATTCAGACTGACATATTCATCCTGCTGTAACCAGGTTTCAGTAAGATAAAGTAGGTCAATTTGGTGATCAGTTATCAAATCATTTACTAACAGAGATTTAGATGAAAGGGACCTAATATTTAATAGTCCACATTTGACAGTTCTGTTTTTCTGTTCAATAAGAGGAGTGGTCTTCATTTTTATTAAGTTTTTATGAATAACTCATCTTCTGTTAACTTCTGATTTATATGTTCGAGGGGCAGACACAGTCTCTATGTGGTTTGAGGGGGGCGGCGGCTCTAAGGAAACTGCAGAGAGTCTCTGCATCCCGGTCCCCACCCTGGATTGTCAGGCTTTGGGTCGGCTAAGAAACTCGGCCAAATTCCTAGAGATGAGAGCTGCACCATTCAAAGTGGGATGGATGCCATCTCTCGCTACCAGACCGGGTTTTCCCCAGAAAGTGGCCCAATTGTCTATGAAGCCCACATCGTTTGCTGGACACCACCTAGACAGCCAGCGACGGAACGACGACATGCGGCTAAACATGTCATCGCTGGTCAGATTGGGGAGGGGTCCAGAGAAAACTACGGAGTCCGACATTAATTTAGCAAAGTTACACACTGACTCAACATTAATTTTAGTGACCTCCGATTGGCGTAATCGGGTCTCATTGCTGCTGATGTGAATAATAATTTCCCCATATTTACGATTAGCCTTAGCCAGCAGCTTCAGATTTGATTCGATGTCGCCCGCTCTGGCCCCAGGAATACATTTGACTATGGTCGCTGGTGTCTCTATTTTCACGTTCCTGACTATGGAATTGCCAATTATCAGAGTCGGTCTCTCAGCGGGTGTGTCGCTGAGCGGGGAAAATCTATTAGAAACGTGAAGAGGCAGGTGATGAGCCGTGGGCTTCTGCTTAGGAGTACGTTTCCGTCGGACCGTCACCCAGGCTAATTCTCCGGGCTGCTCTGGAGCTGCCCTTGGACCCCTAACAGACCCTGAGATCGGTGGATAGCAATAAATACCAGTCAAAATAGAAAGGTACTTGACTAGTACCAGAATGTAGCAGTTAATGAATTGTTTAGAGTTTAGTTGGCTTTTTTGGTGTGTTAAACTATAGCTAGTCTGTTGCTAGTCTGTAGACGAACTGTACAAAACACACAACACGACATGCTTGCAAGACAAAAGTGACTCGCTTACCCGGAGAGCAACACCAACAGGGGAGTAACTCCGATCCACTAAAACTAAAAACCCAACAATTCCCTTATGAGCAAGCACTTGGCGACAGTGGAGAGGAAAAACTCCCTTTAACGGAAGAAAAAATTTACTGAAATTATGTCCAATTGTCTTACTTATCCACTTCACTACTGGAAGTTAAACATCTCTTTTCATAAGCGTGTCACTCCTATTTACTCTCTATACTGCTTCCTTCCTCCATCCATCCATCTTCTTCTGCTTATCCGGGGCCGGGTCACAGGGGCAGTAGCCTAAGCAGGGATGCCCAGACTTTCTTTTCCCTGAACACTTACTCCAGCTCATCCAGGGGGACACTGAGGCATTCCCAGGTCAGCCGACTGACATAGTCCCTCCAGCAGGTCCTGGATCTTCCCTGGGGTCTTCTGGTGGGACATGCCCCAGGAAGGCACCCAGAGGCATCCAGTACAGATGCCCGAGCCACCTCAGCTGGCTCCTCTCGATGGAAGAGGAGAGGAGCAGCGAGGAGGAGCAGCGGCTCTACTTTGAGCTCCTCCCGGGTGACCGAGCTCGTCACCCTATCTCTAAGGGAGCATCCGGCCACCCTGCGAAAAAAGCTAATTTCAGCCGCTTGTATCAGAGGTGCTGATTCTCATTCCAGCCACTTCACACTTGGTTGCAAACCGCCCAAGTGCAAGCTGAAGGTCCTGGCTCGATGGAGCCAACAGGACAACATCATCTGCAAAAAGCAGAGATGAAATCCTGTGGTCCCTGAACTGGACTCCCTCCAGCCCCTGGCTGCGTCAAGAAATTCTGTCCATAAAAACAATGAACAGAACCGATGACAAAGGGCAGCCCTGCCGGAGTCCGACATGCACTGGAAACAGGTCTGACTTACTGTCGGCAATGCGAACCAAGCTCCTGCTCTGTTTGTACAGAGACCAGATAGCCCTTAGCAAAGGGCCCCAGACCCCATACTCCTGGAGCACCTCCCATAGGATGTCATGAGGGACCCGGTCGAATGCCTTCTCCAAGTCCACAAAACATGTTAACTGGTTGGGCAAACTCCCATGAACCCTCAACCACCCTGGAGAGGGTATAGTGCTGGTCCAGTGTTCCATGACCGGGAGGAAAACCGCATTTTTCCTCTTGGATCTGAGGTTCTATCATCGGCCGGATACTCCTCTCCAGCACCTTGGCATAGACCTTCCCAGGGAGGCTGCGGAGTGTGATCTCTCTATAGTTGGAAGACACCCTCCAGTCCCCCTTCTTAAAAATAGGGACCACCACCCCGGTCTGCCAATCCAGGGGTACTGTCCCTAGTCGCGACACGATGTTGCAGAGGTATGTCAACCATAATAGCCCAACAACATCCAGAGACTTGAGATACTCAGGGTGGATCTCATCCACCCCCGGTGCCTTGCCAATGAGGAGCTGCTGAACTACCTCAGTGACTTCAGCTTGGGTGATGGGCGGATCAGCCTCCGACTCCTCAGCCTTAGGTGCGTTGGTGGGGTTGAGGAAATGGTATTCCTTCCACCGTCTGACAATATCCCCAGTCAAGATCAGCAGCTCCCCGCCTCTACTGTGTTGGCAGAGCACTGCTTCCCCCTCCTGGTTGAAGCTCTCTCGGAGGTGGGAGTGGAAGACCTCTCTGACAGAGGGTTTGGCCAAACATTCCCAACTGACCCTCACAATATGTTTAGGTCTGCCGTGTCTGTCCTGCTTCCTCCTCCGTCAGTGGTTCCAACTCACCATCAGGTGGTGATCAGTTGACAGCTCTGCCTGTCTCTTAGTGTCCAAGACATATGGCTGAATGTCAGATGACACGACCACAAAGTCGATCATCGACCTCCGGCCTAGGGTGTCCTGGTACCAATGTGAATTGGTGGACACCCTTATGCTTGAACATGGTGTTCATTATGGACAAGCTTGAACTAGCGCAGAAGTCCAACAACAGAACACCGCTCAGGTTCAAATTGGGGAGGCCGTTCCTCCCAATCACGTCCCTTCAGGTTTTGCTGTCGCTGCCCACGTGAGCATTGAAGTCCCCCAGCAAAACAATGGAGTCCCCAGTTGGAGCACTCCTCCCAGAGACCCCAAAAAGGCTGGGTACTTTTCACTGCTGTTTGGCCCATAGGCCCATAAACAACACCTGTTCCCGACCCGAAGGTGCAGAGAAGCGACCCTTTCATTCAGCGGGGAAAACTCCAACAAGCTCCTAAGATCATTCAGACTGCTTCCTTCATCATGTTCCAATATTTTTTCTACATTTCTCCTTTTTTTTCTTATTTCTGCTATTTAGATGATGGATACAAAAATATACAACTGATTTGACAAAATAGTCCAGTTTTTACCTTACAGGGCAGCATCTCATCTCTGGGCACTGACTGAGCTCTGCCTTCTTCCTTCAGCTTGTCTCTCCTCTTCTTTACACTCCTGCCACGCAAAAAGCTCTGCACCTGAACACACACAGAGGAGATAAAATTTCTGCAATCACAACTGGAATTACAAAGAATGCTTAAGACAGAAGTTCATTGATTCCTAAAAGTATTATTTTTTATACACAGCACAGGCCACAAATAACTAGGGTATAACAGATTTCTATCTGTATTTGACATACTTGTGTATGGATATTTTAAGTGAACATTCTCACACCACAGATGGCCAAAAGCAAATCTTTACATGTAGGTTTGCAGATTATAACAAATCCAAATCACTCTGCCTAGTCATATACTGTTGTCCTTTAAGCCTTAGTGCTGTACACCAATAAAATTATACAAATAAAATGTCAAAGTAAATATCTTCAAAAATAAATATTGTAGATATTATTACATACATAATTTGTTTTATATGGTCAAATCTGCATCTGTATCTCACATCACACTATATTGAGGGTAATTTTCTTAGCAAGCTGTACATCCCAAGCAGGCTCTGTGGAAGTCAACTTAAAGCCTCTTCTGGACTTGATGAATTGTGGATTTGGACAGTCCTTAGTAAACATAGACTTCGTGGGAAGCCAGCCATTAACTCCGCAAATTTAAAACTCAACCTCAGTAAACTATCTAGAGGTTGAGTCACAGCAACTGGACTTTCAATTTTTAGGTCGAAACGTTTCACCACCCATCCCAGTGGCTTCATCTTCATCTGAGAAAAAGCTGGTATGGAACCTCCAATTTATCTTCCAGGTTGGTTTTACTCCACCTCTACTCCCATAAGCTCATTAGGTGAACTATGTTATACTCAAAGGACAATGCCATTGACAGGACCACCTACTACAGACTGTATCCAGGAGAGACCATCCCCTGTCTGTTTGGGGCCCCTAAGATACACAAAGAAGGAGCCCCTGTCAGGCCCATCATCAGCAGCATAAAGTCAGTGACATATAACATTGCCAAAGACCTTGCCACCATCTTAGCGGCACTGGTAGGTCACACAGACCACTACATCTGGAATTCAGAGGAATTTGCCTACAGAGTCAGACATCTAAAAAAGGATAGAGATGAAACTATGGTATCCTTTGGTGTTACATCACTCTTCATCAGCATCCCCACCACCAGATGCTTTAACATCTGTTAGGAGAATACTAAAAGAGGACAGCACGCTCTCTACCAGTAGCAGCCTCAACCCAATCCAAATATATCTGCTATTGGACCTTTGACTGAACACCACATACTTCTCATACAGAGGTGAATATTACAGACAGAAACATGGATGTACTATGGGCTCTCCTGTGTCACCCATTGTTGCCTATCTGTACATGGAACAAGTGGAAAAGAAAGGTCTCAGCTCCTTCATAGAAATGGCACCGACCCCTTGGTTCAGATATGTGGATGACACCTGGGTGAAAATCAGGACCCAGGAAGTTCAAGCCTTCACAGCTCACATCAATGCAGTAGATGCAAACATCAAATTCACCTGAGCGGACACCAAAGAAACAGGCTAGCCTTTTTGGACTGTGAGGTCGTCATCAGGTCTGATGGTAACCTTGAGATAGAAGTCTACAAGAAACCCACACACACACAGATCAATGCCTTCTTTTTGACTTCCATCACCCACTGCAACACAAACTAGGAGTCATCAGGACTTTATGCCACAGAGCAAACAATATCCCTACCTCTATGGAGGCCAAGAGAAAGGAGGACATACATTTAAAGACAGCCCTCAAAACCTGTGGCTACCCTAAGTGGGCTTTCAACAAGGCAACATCCACACCAGGCAGAAAAACAAGAGACACGGCTGAGCCTCAAGATCCACAGGAGAAAAAACTTGGTCATTCCCTATGTATCAGTTGTTTCGAAGAGGCTTAAACAGATTTTTGGGAAACATCAGATACCAGTTTACGTCAAACCCACCAACACAGTGAAATAGAGACTGGTTCATCCTAAAGACCAGACACCAAAACAAAAGAGGAGCAATGTAGTATATGCTGTCCAGTGTAAGGAAGAATGCTCAGAACTCAACATTGGAGAAACCAAACACCCACTTAACAGGAAGATGGTCCAGCACAGGAGGAGCAGCTCCTCAGGACTACAGTCAGCTGTGCACCTCCATTTAAAGGAAAGAGGACACTCATGTGAAGACAGTGATGTACATATTTTGGACAGACAAGATAGGTGGTTTGAGAGAGGAGTCAGGGAAGCCATCTATGTCCAAGTGGAAAAACTGTCCCTTAACAGGGGAGGAGGGGTCAAGACATAACCTGCCTTCAATTTACCAGGCTGCCCTTTTATCTGTTTCCAGGAAATTAAGGAACATATCAAACGTCTTCCAGGGAGGACACATTCATGGTGAATCAAAGGGGTCACATGAGTCTACTATTAGATCCTAACAAGCCTCACCTGGGCTCACTTCTATTGTTCACCTAACGAGCCTATTCAGGCCAGGTGTGAAGTGAAACCAACTCAGGAGTGTGGGTCAGACTCTCACCTGATTGATGATCTCACCTACTGAGCGTATGGGTCTAGGGGTTGGGCGAAACCAACCTGGAAGATAAATTGAAGTTTCCATACTAGCTCAACCTTTAGATAACTTCCCCTGGATGTCTGAGAATCTTCACAGACATCTCAGTAAACTATACAGTTATTGTACAGTGTGTTGAGACTAATAGTGAAATGCACTTCCAGTAATAGCAGTAATGATATGTCAGTTCTTAAAAGTAATTATTTTGTCGTTGTGGGAAAATACTGTGCCTTATTTTAAAAGTGATTAGAAAATAACAATGTTGTCAACATTGTCTACATGTACATGTATCTTCTAAGGCTGTATGTAATGTTGTAATGTTTCCACAAGGGTGCCCATCATTTTTTGGTCTGGTTCTCAAAGGGGCACATGCAGGTTTTGTCTGGTACTCACACTGTACCAAAATTGAGTACCAAGCAAAGTGCACAAAGTTATCTAATAATTAGCTAACTCCATAAAATGCTGCTAATCTAAATACTAAAAAAAAAAAAAAAAAAAGGTAACACATTAACTCTAACATGTTTGTATCAATAATCTTATTTATGAAAAAAATCATTTTGTTTAAGCCAGTAAAATATATGTAAAAAACATCAGTATACAAAAGCACTTTTTGATGTAATATCTGCAGTCCATTCTTGATTTTAACCTGTGCACCGGTTATGTGCACCCATGACTAAACTTTCTGTAGTGCTTTTCCAGTAGACTGGTCAAGCCTCTTAAACTATCCTTTACCATTTACAGACCAAGAACAGACACATTTGTGGTAAATGCAATAAAGCATTACATGCATTTAGTAATTTTATTTACATTGTTTTGTTACATATTTTGAACTTTAATTTTACCTCAAGTAGAATAATACTGACTTAATAATGAAACCTTTATAATCTTGATAAATATATCAAAAAGTTAGTCAGAATGTTTTAAGAAAACACATGTAAACGCTTTACATAATACAAATATCACATTATAAGATATCTACCATGAGAAGAAAAAATGCATGACATTTGTTTAAAGCTGCCTGAACCGGTCAGACTGGGAGTTACTGGTTTCACCTGGGGAGCTTTGGTTAGGAGAAGAACCACCTCTGGATTGTTGTGTTCTCTGGCCTGGTCCAAAGCTGTTTCATCTGTCTGCTGAAACAGAGGCTCACAATCAAAACAGACAAAACATGACTCAAACTGACAGTAAAATTTCAAACAGCAGCAGGGGCTTTGGTTTCATCATCATAACTTTATTGCAGGCACAGACACGGTCCATAACACCCTAAAAAAACAGACATATAGTTAAAAAGTCAGAATCCAAAATTCATACACACCTACATAAGTTAAAATGCCAAAAATTTCACAGACTGGAAAATAACCTGACTTTGTGAAGGGTTGCAATGATAGTGTTTCCAGAGTCTGATAGCCTGCACATGCATCTATACAGGAGATTACGCAGTACAGCCAAGCAGGTGGGCACGCCAGCAGTGACAAACATCTTTTCTGACCCCGGATGACCCCCAGAGGTGATATATATTCTGGCGTCATCCGAGGTTGTTTTCCTACAGAATCTTCTCGTGGGAACGCAAGGATTCTGAGGGACAAGAGAGCTCTGGCGGTCATTCAGGATTCATAGAACCGCAGTTACATGCGTAACTCTTGTTTTATTTCATCTTTCCTGACCGCCAGAGAGCGGTCCAGCAAGCACTGAATGACTCATACCAGCGAAGTCACAAGGGATCCTGAGTATATAACTCATGGAGTAGACCCCATCCAGTGGCTGTGGGGTTACAACATTCACCCTGTAGGACCTGGAAAATGTGCCAGGTGATGCCCATGAAGCAGCAGCACATACAGGTACACCTCTCAAGGCCGCCCATGATGTGGCAATGCTTCTGGTGGAGTGACTCGTCACACTTCGTGGCAGGGAGCAGTTGCCTGCCTTGTAGGCGTGAGAGATTACATCAACAATCCACTGGGCAAGATACATGGTCCTCAGTACGACCAACGAACCACTGTGAGAACAATTTCCACCGCTTCTCATACTGCTGACAAGTGGACAGTGCCCTTGCATTCAGGTTGGTCTGCCTGATGGGGTTTGTAAGAACAGTCAGCTGCAGTTCGGACCCTCCAGCAGCCAGACCCACAGCTGGAGGCGTTGAGGATTGGGGTTCCAGATCCTTCTTCCCAGCTAGGACAGAAGATCCTCCCTGTCCAGAAGGCACCATGGGGTGCCGCGACAGAGTTCATGCAGTAGCGGGAACCATGGCCGCGCCAGCCAGAAGGGGGCCACCAATAACAATCTATGACCCTCCTGAAGAATCATCTGGAGTGTTGGAACGACCAGAGATTGTGGTGGAAAGGCATACAAGAGACCCCAAGGCCAGGGATGGGCTAGGGCATCCCGGCCCAAGGGACCTGTCATCCCTGCCTGTCAGGATCCATTTCACTGGACTTCCGTTTTCTTTTATTTTGGAGGATCCTGACAGGAACTGGTTTTTGGTTATTTCTGTTTCCTTTACGTTGACCTAATTAGTTGATTGCTTTCACCTGTTTCTTGTTTTGTGCCCGGCCTTTAAATACCTTGGTTGTTCCTTGTTTTAGTTGCCGGGTTGTCTGTTATGTTTTGTTCAGAGTTCCTGCCTAGACATCGTTTGAGCCTGTTTGATACACTTGTTTCTTTTGGAGTTTTGATTCTGGACTACCTTTGTTCCCACAGTTTAAGTTAAGTATTCTGCCTCCTTCATTTTGTTTTCTGTTCTCTTCCCATGTCCCCTGTTCTTGTGTCGCTGTCTAGTGTCTTGTTCTTTGTCCTTGTGTTTTCTCGCCCTGATTTCCTGTAGCCTTGCTCCTTGTTTCCCTGAGTATCTGGTGCGTCTCCTTAGATGTGTGTGACCCAGACCTTCTAGCCCTGTTAACCTAGTGTCTATGCTTCTGTTCTCAGTGTAGGCTGGTGTGTCTCCCTCTATGTGTGTGTGACCCAGTCTACCTCATGTCCCGACCCCCTGTCTCTATGTTCATGTTTCCTCGTAGTCTGGTGCGTCTCCCCAGTTGTGTGTGACCCAGACTACCTCATGTTGTAACTCCCTTGTTCTCTTGTGGTCTGGTGCGTCTCCCAAGTAGTGTGTGTGACCCAGACCTTCATGCCCTGATTCCTCGTTCTCTCGTTCAAGTGTCTGTGTGATCTGGTGCGTCTCCCCTGGTGTGTGTGACCCAGATCCCTCCAGCCTTGTGCTCTCGTGTCCATGTCATTGTCCTAGGTTCATGTTTTCACGTAGACCCTCGTGCCTTGTTTCCTTGTGTCCTGTTCATGTTTTTTTTGTCCTAGTTACCCTGCCTAGACCTGTCCCCGTTTTGCCTTGAGTTTTGTTCTTGTTTTGCCTAAGCCAGTTTAATAAAGTCCTGAGTGGAACCATAAGTACCTGAGTGGGCGTATCTTTGGTCCGAAACTTATATCAGTTTCCCGAAACCTGACACTGCCAGGGAAAACCAGAGGGGACAGTGAGTTGACTCCTGTGAAGCAACTAGATCTACTCCTGCCCTGCCATAGAGGCTCCAGATCTTGTGTACCATCTCTGGGTGGAGATGCCACTCCCCCGGAAGAGATGCCTGCCGAGAAAGGGAGTCTGCGAGCTGGTTCCCCTCTCTTGGTAGGTACATTGCCCACAGACTGGACAGAATCAGGGTAGCAGACACGTGCTTATACTAACACATTGTTATGGTTGGTGCGTTCCCCTACGGGCCCCTGTGCTGTCCTGTGGGGCAGGCATCTGTTGTGACAATTTCCCTCCGGGACACCACAGTGCACCCATGGGACACCCCTGGACATGTAGGTCTCGCTCCGCCAAGGAGCTAGGGCATGGAGACAATGCCCTGATACCCAGAGCTTCTGACACCTGTGAAGCTTGGCATCCAGGTCGAAGCTGTTCAGCCATCTCTGAAGGGGGCGCAGAGACAGCAAGCCCAGAGGTCAGTTTGCCCAGAAGACACAAGAATGTGATGTAGGGCAGTGACCTGCCCCGTCTGAAGCAACAGAGAACCCGGTGTGGTGCTGGGCGAGCCATCATGGAGATCGTGTCCAAGGCCACTCCGATGAAACTCGCGGTCTGACAGGGAATCAGGCAGGTCTTCTTCAGATTGACCCGGAATCATAACCGGGCCACGTGGGACAGCAGGCGGGCAGTGTCCTGAGTTGCCTGAGCATGAGACGGGGCGCAGAGCAGGTAATCATCCAGGTATGGCAACAGCTTCATACCCTGGGCTTGCAATGGGGGCAAAAGCCGCCTTTACACACCAGGTGAACACCCGTGGTGAGAGCGAAAGCCAGAATGGGAGCACCCTGAACTGTCAGTGGTGTCCCTGGTATGCAAAGTGGAGGAACCGCCTGTGAACGTCCCTGCCTGCGCGCCGCATCCAATGTTGCTGGTAAGATGAACGTCCCTGCCTGCCCGCCGCATCCAATGTTGCTGGTAAGGACCATTGGTGGGGTGAGTTCTAGGTGGGTCTACATGGGTCTACGTGGGTCTACATGGGTCTACTCAGACCCAATGGTTGGGCTCAGTGCCTCCTCAGTGCGTGTGCGCACCAAGCCAGCCTCCGCTGCATTGTGCATGGACACCAGGACTCGACTATCGGCTGAAAGCCGTGACCAGGCTCCGGGGTGCATCCAGCAGGCATGTAACTCCTTCAGATATTCCTTGGAAGGGGAAACGAAAAAAGCCGTACCTGAAGAAGGCACTGTGTGGGACTTCTATTTGCAAGTGCTCCAGAGCTGTGCGCATGAGGCATTGCATAGAATTATCACCTGTGTCACTCAGTGAACTCCGACCAGAGGAAAATGAGCTCGCTTCTGAAGCCCGAGAGGCCCCCTCCTCAGTATCCTCCAGAAATTGGGAGGCCAAGGTGGCCAGCGAAAGGACATCGTTTTCTGGGGCTAAAGAGCATTGGGCGGAGAGGACAACCCTGCCGCCGCTGCTGGAGGGTAAGGGTGTTGAGGTAAGAACATAGATCTCATCTCAGCTAATTCCGCGGACAGCCGCTCGACCCTTGAGGAGAGCCCACGTCTGGCTTTTGCCCTCTTCCTAAGGAGAGATGTGGTAACCGTGGGCTCAGCCAGGTGCTTTGACCGCCAAGGTGGAACTAACGTCTCCCGCCCTGAGGGGGGGAGGTCACCCTCACTTGCTGACGACAGCAGTGCCAACCTAGCTACTCTCAGCGCTTGAAGCATGTAGCTGCAATTCATGCATGGGTTGTCAGACAGGCCGTCCCTTAGGTGATGAGGACCGAAGCAGGGAGGGCAGAGGTCATGGCTATCATCAGGCTGAAGTGCATCCCCACAGGTCGCACTGCAGTGAGCCCCATCCATGATGAGAGGTTTCGCTGTCTGCACCATTATCAAGCAGCAGGGGCTGAACAAACCTATTAGCCAAGCCACCGAAAAACAATGGGCTGAGGTGGCAGGTACTTCCCTGACGGTGCAACAGCACACTAATGAGAGATCCAACTGGGAGCGGGGAGCGTGAACGCTGCCGTCACCAGCAGAGGTTTAAGTTACTCTACTGTCTTAGAGACAGAAAACAACTACGCGTTTCGACTGCAGCGAAGAAACGATGCGTCAAACACAAAGTGGAAGAGGGGAGCGCAAACGCAACTGTCTCCAACAAATGCTCAAGTTACTACTAAACAGACAACAACTTTCACTTTTCACTGCGTTTCAACCACAGTGAAAAAGCTTAACACCTATCACAGCGGAGCATAGGTAGCGGAGCATAGGTAGGGGGAGCATTGTGCCCCCTTTCCCAGCTGGCTTCCTAGGTAACGTTATAGCATGAAAACTAAGTGTTAGCACCGTGGCTGGGGAAAATGGACGCGCACTCCGCTTCTCCGACCAATGGGGTCACGGAGCTCCTAGCAACTGTCAAGGATGTGTCGCTTGCTACGCAAGTGGCACCCAATGCGAACCGCGCACAAGAAGAAAAGAGGAAAAGAACCTCGGCTAACGTTGGAATATATATCACCTCTGGGGGTCATCCGGGGTCACAGGTGACCTTTTTGATATAATTACTCAAACGGCGCATGCATGAAGGGAACATTCAGTGCTTGCAGCACCGCCCTCTGGTTAGGAAGGATGAAATAGAACTGAATTGAATTGAATTGAATTGATCCAGTCCGATTTCGCATGGAAATTATGATAATGCAATATGAAATTTGTGTTTGTTTCATGTTTTAATTTTCTGAATGCTACAATCTCTTCATAGCTCTATACAGATCTGTTTTGGTCTGCTGCTATTTTACTAAGTTTACATACTGTAGTGGTTTTTTAATGTAGCAACGTTTCTACCTCATTCAGGCATGATAATTAAAGATTTTTTTCAAAATTTCAATGTGTTTAAATATGTACAAATTGAAAATGGATAAAAACAGATGGATGGAAACCCACCAATCGAACAGTCTCAAAAAATAGTTTGAAACTATGAAAATCGCAGGTTTTGATTCTTGTAACTCTGAAAAGAGTAAACCAATCACTTAAATTTACTACTGAATTGAATCTCATTTTCCCGTTTTAAAACCACAGTTGAAACTTACAAAATGTACTTTCAAAACTTATGGAAAGTTATCCCAACTTTACCACATACTTGTGCAGCTGTATCTAGACAGCAGCGATGAGAGACAGTAAGAATCCTTCAAGCAGAGAGACACTGGTAACAAAATAGAAATGTGTGCTGGATGAAGAAAGGCGAAGACAGAGCACAAACAAAGAGCATTAATGTTTTAGAAAGCAGCCACAGGCACTCACATTGTTGCAGATGCAGCTGTCTGCTCCTGCCTCCAGTAGCAGACGTACTGTCTTCTTATGATTCAGAGCAGCTGCCATGTGTAGCGGTGTGTCTCCAGCCTAAGAGATGGTGGTGTGAGTGTGAATCCTTTATTTATTCAGAACCCCAAGACATACTGATAAACATTCAAGAGATTTGCCTTCACTCAGTGCCTTATTTCATTTGAAGAATGTGCAACTACCCCTACTGTAGCAATTTGTACCAGAATTAGCATGAATACATCATCCTTCATGGTAAACAAACATGCATTCATGTATTAAAGACCTACAAAATTCCATCAATTTATCAAATTACAAAGCAGATAAGTGTCTGGAGAGTTTTAACTCTGAAAAAAAAAAAGCATGCTGTGAAGTCTATAAGTTGGGAAAACACCATCTGTAGATTTATTCTGCTGAACATTTCATGCCAAAAGAAGTCATGTTTAAATAAATTCTAAAGTGGTCTGAAATGTAGCCATTTTGAATTACAGAAGTTGATTTTACTATATTTTGTCATGCATATTGACACACATAATGCCTAGTTTTAACTGTACAATAATGCACCAGCCAACCACATAAAATTATAATGATATATTATAACACAGGAAAATGTTTCACTCCAGAGCTCTCTGCCAACTGTACAATAGCCCCAAAAGATTCTTCAGCTTTAGTTTTTTGTTCATTTTCTGTCGAGTCAGTAACTCACCAGGTTCTTCTCAGACACGGAGCAAAAGGCTCCCAGCAGGATGCGGATCACAGTCACATGGTTGTAGCGGGCTGCCACATGCAGACATGTATCCCCTCCCTGAAATGATGTAGCAATTTGATGTGAATGTAATTTCACATGAAACTATTACATCCGATTTAAAATATGGCACAGCAAAATGGGAAAATTAATTATAAAACTTTTTTATGCTTTCCTTAGTAGCTGAAACTTTGATTTGGTTACATTAGGTCAAGTCTGAGGTGCTTGCTGTATTGTGACATTACTAACATATAATGCATAATGACATTACTGCTTTATGCAAACAGGTTTAATATGGAATAATTAATTGACGATACATAGCATATACAGAGAAATAACAGTATTCTGACAGAGAAACAGACATTTTTGTTTGATTTTAATAGGAATTTAGCATCAGTGTCCTCTGGAACATACCCGGTGGAGTTTCCACACTTTGACTAAACATATGGCTGCTGATGGCAAAACATCAGTCTATGTAATAGGGTTTTAGCAGATAAGTAATTTACTAGAATTGGACATAGTTGTTACATTTTACAATTAAACTGAATTTAAAAGTAAGACAGGTTTATGTCTATTTTATATTGTCTACTTTGACCAAACTGAAGAATATGTGTCCCTTTTGTTCCAGTTGACAGTAGTACAGTATGTCTGAGCAGTGATCCTCCTGGCACATACATTATACTTAAATGTTAAAGGCTCTCACTGAGAGGTGAGGCAAGTGAAACTTTTAACAGTCAACAGTATTCAGTGTAAACACCTTTAAATCAATGGCTCCAAACTAATAAGTAAACCATTTGAGGTATATAGAAGTGCATCTCAATAAATTAGAATATCATCAAAAAGTTGATTTATTTCAGCAATTCCATTGAAAAATATTATATAGATTCATTACACACAGACTGATATATTTCAAGTGTTTGTTTCTTTGAATTTTGATGATTTTAACTTACAGCTAATGAAAACCCGAACTTCAGTATATAAAAAGTTCAATATTAGAGACTCATGGTGTCATACTCTAATTAGCTAATTGACTCAAAACACAAAAAGTTTCCTGAGCCTTTAAATAGTGTCACTGTGGTTCAGTAGGTCACACAATCATGGGGAAGACTGCTGACTTGACAGTTGTCCAGAAGACAATCACAAGAAGGACAAGACACAAAAGGTCACTGCTAAAGAAGATGGCTGTTCACAGAGTGCTGTATCCAAGCACATTAATAGAAAGTTGAATGGAAGGAAAAAATGTGGTAGAAAAGGGTGTACAAACAACACACATAACCACATCCTTGAGAGGATTGTGAAACAAAGGCCATTCAACAATTTTGGGGAGATTCACAAGGAGTGGACTGCAGCTGGAGTCAGTGCTTCAAGAGCCACCACGCACAGACATACAGTGGGTACGGAAAGTATTCAGACCCCTTTAAATTTTTCACTCTTTGTGTCATTGCAGCCATTTGCCAAAATCAAAAAAGTTCATTTTATTTCTCATTAGTGTACACTCAGCACCCCATCTTGACAGAAAAAACCAGAAATGTAGAAATTTTTGCAAATTTATTAAAAAAGAAAAACTGAAATATCACATGGTCATTAGTATTCAGACCCTGTGCTCAGTATTGATTAGAAGCACCCTTTTGAGCTAGTACAGCCATGAGTCTTCTTGGGAATGATGCAACAAGTTTTTCACACCTGGATTTGGGGATCCTCTGCCATTCTTCCTTGCAGATCTTCTCCAGTTCTGTCAGGCTGGATGGTGAACGTTGGTGGACAGCCATTTTCAGGTCTCTCCAGAGATGCTCAATAGGGTTTAGGTCAGGGCTCTGGCTGGGCCAGTCAAGAACGGTCACAGAGTTGTTCCGAAGCCCCTGCTTTGTTATTTTAGCTGTGTGCTTAGGGTCATTGTCCTGTTGAAAGGTGAACCTTCGGCCCAGTCTGAGGTCCTGAGCACTCTGGAAGACGTTTTCTTCCAGGATATCTCTGTACTTGGCCGCATTCATCTTTCCTTCAATTGCAACCAGTCATCCTGTCCCTGCAGCTGAAAAACACCCCCACAACATGATGCTCCCACCACCATGTTTCACTGTAGGGATTGTATTGGGCAGGTGATGAGCAGTGCCTGGTTTTCTCCACACATACCACTTAGAATTAACACCAAAAAGTTCAATCTTGGTCTTTCATGTGTCTTGCACTGAGGAGAGGCTTCCGTCGGGCCACTCTGCCATAATGCCCCGACTGGTGGAGGGCTGCAGTGATAGTTGACTTTGTGGAACTTTCTCCCATCTCCCTACTGCATCTCTGGAGCTCAGCCACAGTGATCTTTGGGTTCTTCTTTACCTCTCTCACCAAGGCTCTTCCCCCACGATTGCTCAGTTTGGCTGGACGGCCAGGTCTAGGAAGAGTTCTGGTCGTCCCAAACTTTTTCCATTTGAGGATTATGGAGGCCACTGTGCTCTTAGGAACCTTGAGTGCTGCAGAAATTCTTTTGTAACCTTGGCCAGATCTGTGCCTTGCCACAGTTCTGTCTCTGAGCTCCTTGGGCAGTTCCTTCGACCTCATGAGTCTCATTTGCTCTGACATGCACTGTGAGCTGTAAGGTCTTATATAGACAGGTGTGTGCCTTTCCTAATCAAGTCCAATCAGTTTAATTAAACACAGCTGGACTCCAATGAAGGAGCAGAACCATCTCAAGGAGGATCAGATGAAATGGACAGCATGTGAGTTAAATATGAGTGTCACTGCATATTTCAATTTTTCTTTTTTAATAAATTTGCAAAAATTTCTACATTTCTGTTTTTTTCTGTCAAGATGGGGTGCTGAGTGTACATTAATGAGAAATAAAATGAACTTTTTTGATTTTGGCAAATGGCTGCAATGACACAAAGAGTGAAAAATTTAAAGGGGTCTGAATACTTTCCGTACACTGTATCCAGGATATGGACTACAACAAAAAGGACTGGACTGTTGCTCAGTGGTACAAAGTCCTCTTTTCAGATGAAAGTAAATTTTGCATTTCATTTGGAAATCAAGGTCCCAGAGTCTGCAAGAAGAGAGGAGAGGCACAGAATCCAAGTTGCTTGAGGTCCCGTGTGTCTCCAGTGTTTCCACAGTCAGGTTTGGGGAGCTATGTCACCTGCTGGTGTTGGCTCACTGTGTTTTAGGAAAGGCAAGGCAAATTTATTTGTATAGCACCATTCATACACTACACAATTCAAAGTGCTTTACAAGGCATATAATTACATTAAAAGCATTGAAAAGAGCATTTAAAAACAAAGACATTTAAAATAAAATAAATTTAAATCAAATAAAGTAAATTAAAATAAGATGTAAAAGCACATTAAGAAAACAAGGATGAACAATAATTTAAAGGCAGCAGTAAACAACAGTGTTTTCAGTCCTGATTTAAATGAGCTGACGGAGTTTGAGCAGACTTCAGGTGTTCAGGAAGTTTGTTCCACAAGTGAGGAGCATGGTAACTGAATGCTGCTTCACTTTGTTTGGTTCTGGTTCTGGGAACACACAGTAGATGTCAGGATCTGTGTTTTGAGTTCCTGTTTTGTGCTTTTATTTTGTAGGTTCCTTTAGGATTTGGTTTTGTTCTGTCTTGTTCCACTTTACTTTGACCCAATTAGTTGATTGTTTTCACCTGTGCCTCGTTTGTGTTCTTCCCTTCATATACCTTTGTTCAGTCACAGTTCCGATTGCCAGGTCATCTGCCCAACATGCTTTGTTCTGTGATTCCTGTCAGATCTGTGTTCACTGCTGACTGCTCACTGCTCAGAACTGCCTTGCTTTTTCCCCTTTTTGGATTTTTGATCATGGACTGCCTTTTGTTCTCCCAGTTTTAAGTTATCTGCCTCTATTTTGTATGTGTTTTCTACCATGTCTCATGTTCTTGTTTAGTCCCCTTTTTGCTTGCCTCGTCTCCCTGGTGTTCATGTTTAGTCCCCTTTATTCATGCCTTGTCTCCCTGGTGTTCATGTTTGCCCCATTCATGTCTCAGTCTTGTCGTGTGTCTCCTGCTTTGTAGTGATGGGCAAGTGAAGCCTCATGAAGCACTGAGGCTTTCCTGACAATTGTGCCGAAAAAGATTCAAAGCTTCGAGACTTCAGTGACAGTGACATCTGGTGGACAACTGAAGCAATAGCAACCTCTAAAGAGCACGAATGAAGCACTGGCACTGTTTCAATCCCATGACAGCAATAAAAGTTCAGACCTCTTGAAATCAAAATGATCCCAAACTTTAGAACGTCGCTTATTGGTGGGACTCGCCATGAAACTTGCCAAAATACTCACTCTCACTTTCCAAATCCTGAAGCAGAATGATGCATCTTATATAGCTGGTATGGCACCAAACCACTCAAATCTGTCAAACCTGTCAATTCAATTCAATTCAATTCAATTTTATTTGTATAGCGCCAAATCACAATACAAATCATCTCAAGGCACTTTACAAAAACTAAAACTAAAAACCCAACAATTCCCTTATGAGCAAGCACTTGGCGACAGTGGAGAGGAAAAAACTCCCTTTAACGGAAGAAAAAACCTCCAGCAGAACCGGGCTCAGTTTGGGCGGCCATCTGCCTCGACCGGTTGGGGTGAGTGGATAGAGCAGAGAGAAAAGAACAGCAACAATAAACAACAAATAGACACTGCAAGTTGGTGGGGCCAGTAACTGCACATCAGCGATAAACAGCTCCAGGACCAGGGACACCTGCAGAAGGTACAGAGAGAGAGAGAGGGAGGGAGAGAGCACAAACTAGGGGAGAGAGAGAGCACAAGGTTAGTAACATTCAATGGTGGAATATACATGAGGTGGGAGAGAAGAGTGGGAGTGGGGGGGGGGGGTTAGGGTAGGGGAGCTCAGTGCACCGATGGTCCTCGGGCAGTCTAGGCCTCTATAGCAGCATAACTAACTAAGGGATGGTTCAGGGTTGCCTGAAGCCAGCCCTAACTATATGCTTTGTCAAAGAGGAAGGTTTTAAGTCTAGCCTTAAAAGTACAGAGAGTGTCTGCCTCCTGAACCCAGGCTGAGAGCTGGTTCCACAGGAGAGGAGCTTGATAGCTAAAGGCTCTGCCTCCCAATCTGCTTTTGAGAACTCTGGGAACCACAAGTAGGCCTGCACTCTGAGAGCGAAGTGGTCTATTGGGATAATATGGTACTATGAGGTCAAGCTGTCATTGCCTCAGAATGCATTGAAACGCCATGAGCCAATGACACACACTGAAAGACTATGAGCCAATGAAAAGTTTTGAAACGTTCCTTGGTGTTTGTTTCCCCTTGCAGTCTGGTGTGTCCCCGAGGTGTGTGTGACCCCAGACCTTTGATCCTTGCCTGTTGTTTGTTGGGAGGCTGGTGTGTCCCCGGTGTGTGTGTGACCCCAGACCTTTGACTTTTGTCTGTGTGGAGTCTGGTGTGTCCCCGAGGTGTGTGTGTGACCTCAGACCTTTGATCCTTGCCTGTTGTTTGTTTGGAGTCTGGTGTGTCCCCGGTGTGTGTGTGTGACCCCAGACCTTTGACCCTTGTCTGTGTGGAGTCTGGTGTGTCCCCGGTGTGTGCGTGACCCAGACGTTGCACCCCTGAATTCGTTCCCTTGTAATCTGAGGTGTTTTTCCGAATGTGTGTGTGACCTTGATCCTCCTGTCTCGTCCCCTTGGCTCGCGTTGTCTCGTCCCTCTCGTTTGTGTGCCTATGTCCCTTGGTTCCTGTGTTCATGTTTTGGCTTTTTTGAGTTCTGTTTTCAATCACTTCTGTCTTGTCTGTATTGAACTGGAGAAAATTCTGGTACATCCATTCTTTGACTTGATTAATACACTCACATAATGAAATTACAGGACTATAATCATGAGATGATACTGATATATAAAGTTGGATGTCATCTGCATAGGTATGATTCAATTCAATTTTATTTGTATAGCGCCAAATCACAATACAAATCATCTCAAGGCACTTTACAAAAACTAAAACTAAAAACCCTGGTAGTCAGTGTTGTAGTATTCCATAATCTGAGCAAGGGGCAGCATGTAGATATTGAATAAGAGAGGTCCAAGAATAGACCCTTGAGGAACCCCACATTTAATTTTTGTTCGCTCAGACTCGTAATTACCAAGTGAGACAAAATAGTCTCTATCTTGTAAGTAAGATTTTAACCAATTTAACACTGTGCCAGTAACTCCCACCCACGTTTCTAGTCTATCAAGCAGCACATCATGATCAACTGTGTCAAATGCAGCACTGAGATCCAGTACTAAAACAGAGGTTTTGGATTCATCATTATTCAAATGTAAATCATTTAAAATTTTAATAAGTGCAGTCTCAGTGCTGTGGTGTGCGAGAACTCCAGACTGAAGTGCATTAAAAAGATTGTTTTGCACCATAAAACTCTGAATTTGTTGAAAAACTACTTTTTCAATTATTTTTCCCAAAAATGGAAGACTTGATATTGGCCTGTAGTTACTTACTGCTGAAGCATCTAGATTAGGCTTTTTAAGAAGAGGTTTTATAACAGCAGTTTTTAAGGCCTGGGGAAACTGCCCTGACTGAAGAGAACTATTGACAATCTGCAATACACCTGGAGCTAAGCTGTTAAAAACATTTAAAAAAAAATTTGTTGGTAAAATATCAAGGCAGCATGATGTAGATTTTAATTGTAGGGGGTGGTAGGTGGTGGAGGTCCCTCAGGCTGCCCTATCCAAATGACTGATGAAACTCAGGGCTCTAAAACACTTCACTGGCTTCCTGTCACTGGCTTTATATTTTATGAACAGCTACTTAGCTGCCATTGAGGTGCTGCCATTGAGGTGCTGAGGTGAGTAGCTGAACATCCGGGTAAGCGAATCACTTTTGTCTTGCAGGCGTGTCGTGTTGTGTGTGTTGTGTGGTTCGTCTGCAGACTGGCGGCAGACTAGCTGTGGTTTGGCACACCTGGGAACCGGCTAGACTTTGAACGGTTCACTGGCTGCTGCATTCCGGTGCTGGTCGGGTACCTTTCTGTTTTGACCGGTGTTTGTTGCTATTTCCTGACTTAGCGCTCGTTGGCCTACCGGTTAGCTTAGCTAGCTAGTTAGCTTGCTAACATGGCCTCTCCCTCTCTCTCCTGCTCGGTGTGCCACATGTTTAGTTATTCCTCTGCCTCCTTTAGCGATAATGATACCTGTATTAAGTGTAAGGTTCTGTTAGCCTTGGAGGCGAGGATCACTGATTTGGAAGCGCGGCTCCGCACCTTCGAACAAAAGCCAGCTAGCCTAGCCCCGTTAGCTGGTGTGGAGCCACCGAGCTCAGGGTCTGTTAGCGGTCCAAGGGCAGCTCCGGAGCAGCCCGGAGAATTAGCCTGGGCGACGGTCCGACGGAAACGTACTCCTAAGCAGAAGCCCACGGCTCATCACCTGCCTCTTCACGTTTCTAATAGATTTTCCCCGCTCAGCGACACACCCGCTGAGAAACCGACTCTGATAATTGGCGATTCCATAGTCAGGAACGTGAAGCTAGAGACACCAGCGACCATAGTCAAATGTATTCCTGGGGCCAGAGCGGGCGACATCGAGTCAAATCTAAAGCTGCTGGCTAAGGCTAATCGTAAATATGGGGAAATTGTTATTCACGTCGGCAGCAATGACACTCGATTACACCAATCGGAGGTCACTAAAATTAATGTTGAGTCGGTGTGTAACTTTGCTAAATTAATGTCGGACTCCGTAGTTTTCTCTGGACCCCTCCCCAATCTGACCAGCAATGACATGTTTAGCCGCATGTCGTCGTTCCGTCGCTGGCTGTCTAGGTGGTGTCCAGCAAACGATGTGGGCTTCATAGACAATTGGGCCACTTTCTGGGGAAAACCCGGTCTGATAGCGAGAGACGGCATCCATCCCACTTTGAATGGTGCAGCTCTCATCTCTAGGAATTTGGCCGAGTTTCTTAGCCGACCTAAAGCCTGACAATCCAGGGTGGGGACCGGGATGCAGAGACTCAGTCTAAAACGCTTCTCTGCAGTTTCCTTAGAGCCGCCGCCCCCTTCAAACCACATAGAGACTGTGTCTGCCCCTCGAACATATAAATCAAACAAATCAGAAGTTAACAGAAGAGGAGTTATTCATAAAAACTTAATAAAAATTAAGACCACTCCTCTTATTGAACAGAAAAACAGAACTGTCAAATGTGGATTATTAAATATTAGGTCCCTTTCTTCTAAATCTCTGTTAGTAAATGATTTGATAACTGATCACCAAATTGACCTACTTTATCTTACTGAAACCTGGTTACAGCAGGATGAATATGTCAGTCTGAATGAATCAACCCCCCTCAGTCATAAAAATTATCATGTTCCTCGAAGCACAGGTCGAGGTGGAGGAGTAGCTGCAATCTTCCAGTCAAACTTATTATTAAACTTTCATCCTCAGAACAGTTATAACTCATTTGAGAGCCTCACTCTTAGTCTCTCACATACAAACTGGAAAACACAAAAACCAGTTCTACTTGTCATTTTGTACCGTCCACCTGTTCCTTACTCAGAGTTTTTAACTGAATTCCCTGACTTCCTGTCTGATTTAGTGCTTAGATCAGATAAAGTCATTATAGTGGGAGATTTTAACATTCATGTAGATGTTGAAAATAACAGCCTCAGCATTGCATTTAATTCTATATTAGATTCAATTGGTTTCATTCAAAACGTTAATAAACCCACCCACTGTTTTAATCACACCCTTGATCTTGTTCTGACCTATGGCATCGAAATTGAACATCTAATAATTTTTCCCCCAAATCCTGTTTTGTCAGATCATTCTTTAATAACTTTCGAATTTAAAATGATGGATCATGCAGCGTCTGGAAGAAAATTCCACTACAGCAGATGTTTATCCGACAACGCTGTTAATAAATTTAAGAAAATGATTCCATCTTTATTTGCATCTATGCCAAGTATAAACATAGTGGAGGGCAGCTGCCTTAATCCTACTCCCTACCAAATTGATCATGTTGTTGACAGCGCTGTAACCTCACTGCGTGAAACGCTTGATTCTGTAGCCCCTCTGAAAAAGAAGTTAGTGATTCAGAGAAGACTAGCTCCATGGTATAATTTACATGTTCGTACCTTAAAGCAGGCATCACGAAGGCTGGAAAGGAAGTGGCGTTCCACAAACTTAGAGGAAATTTTTCTAGCCTGGAAAAACAGTCTACTAACATATAAAAAAGCTCTCCGTAAAGCCAGAACTGCATACTATTCATCACTAATAGAGGAAAATAAGAACAATCCCAGGTTTCTTTTCAGCACTGTAGCCAGGCTGACAAAAAGTCACAGCTCCGTTGAGCCCAGTGTTCCCTTAGCTCTCAGCAGTGATGAATTTATGAGTTTCTTTACAAATAAAATCACAACTATTAGAGATAAAATTCAGCAGATGCTTCCTATACCTGCAATAAATGAATCTTTTACTACAGTAGCTCTTGAATCATCTGTAGGACCTCAGTTATGTTTAGACTGCTTCTCTCCCATAGATCTCTCTGAATTTACATCAGTAGTTGCTTCATCAAAATCATCAACGTGTCTCTTGGACCCCATCCCGACTAGACTGCTTAAAGGCACCCTGCCATTAATGAACTCATCTTTATTGGACTTGGTAAATTTATATCTAGTATCAGGCTACGTACCACAGGCCTTTAAGACTGCAGTAATCAAACCTTTACTCAAAAAGCCTAGTCTTGATCCAGGTGTCTTGGCTAATTATAGACCAATATCCAACCTGCCATTTATTTCTAAAATCCTAGAAAAAGCTGTTGCTAAGCAGCTATCAGACCACTTACACAGGAATGAACTATTTGAAGATTTCCAATCAGGATTTAGAGCACATCATAGTACAGAAACAGCACTGTTGAAAGTTACCAACGATCTTCTCTTAGCCTCAGATAATGGACTTGTTTCGATACTTGTCCTCCTAGACCTTAGTGCAGCATTCGACACCATTGACCACAACATCTTATTACAGAGACTGGAGCATGTGATTGGTATCAGAGGAACAGCGTTAAAGTGGTTCCAATCCTATTTATCGGACAGATTCCAGTTTGTTCATGTCCATGATGAACCTTCCACACGAACAAAAGTTAGTTATGGAGTTCCACAAGGTTCTGTGCTAGGACCGATTCTGTTCACCCTGTACATGCTTCCTTTAGGATATATCATTAGGAAGCACTCTATTAATTACCACTGCTATGCGGATGACACTCAGTTATATCTATCTATTAAACCTGTTAACACAAACCAGTTAACCAGACTTCAAGCCTGTCTAACTGACATAAAGGCTTGGATGACCAGTAACTTTTTACTTTTAAACTCGGAGAAAACAGAAGTCATTATATTTGGGCCTAAAAATCTCAGAAATAACTTTTCTAAAATTATAGCTACTCTAGATGGCATAGCCCTGGCCTCCAGCACTACTGTAAAAAACCTTGGAGTTATTTTTGACCAGGACATGTCCTTTAACTCACACATAAAACAAATTTCTAGAACTGCATTCTTTCACCTGCACAACATTTCCAAAATTAGGAACATCCTGTCTCAACATGATGCAGAAAAACTAGTCCATGCATTTGTTTTCTCAAGGCTAGATTACTGTAACTCATTACTATCTGGATGTCCTAATATCTTAATAAAAAGCCTCCAATTAATCCAGAATGCCGCAGCCAGAGTCCTGACAGGAACTAGCAAGAGAGATCATATTTCTCCTATATTGGCTTCTCTTCATTGGCTCCCTGTAAAATATAGAATAGAATTTAAAATCCTTCTTCTCACATACAAATCCCTTCATAATCAAGCTCCTTCATACCTTAAAGACCTCATAGTACCATATTATCCCAATAGACCACTTCGCTCTCAGAGTGCAGGCCTACTTGTGGTTCCCAGAGTTCTCAAAAGCAGAATGGGAGGCAGAGCCTTTAGCTATCAAGCTCCTCTCCTGTGGAACCAGCTCTCAGCCTGGGTTCAGGAGGCAGACACTCTCTGTACTTTTAAGGCTAGACTTAAAACCTTCCTCTTTGACAAAGCATATAGTTAGGGCTGGCTTCAGGCAACCCTGAACCATCCCTTAGTTAGTTATGCTGCTATAGGCCTAGACTGCCCGAGGACCATTGGTGCACTGAGCTCCACTACCCTAACCCCCCCCCCCCCCCCCTCTTCTCTCCCACCTCATGTATATTCCACCATTGAATGTTACTAACCTTGTGCTCTCTCTCTCCCCTAGTTTGTGCTCTCTCCCTCCCTCTCTCTCTCTCTCTCTCTGTACCTTCTGCAGGTGTCCCTGGTCCTGGAGCTGTTTATCGCTGATGTGCAGTTACTGGCCCCACCAACTTGCAGTGTCTATTTGTTGTTTATTGTTGCTGTTCTTTTCTCTCTGCTCTATCCACTCACCCCAACCGGTCGAGGCAGATGGCCGCCCAAACTGAGCCCGGTTCTGCTGGAGGTTTTTTTCTTCCGTTAAAGGGAGTTTTTTCCTCTCCACTGTCGCCAAGTGCTTGCTCATAAGGGAATTGTTGGGTTTTTAGTTTTAGTTTTTGTAAAGTGCCTTGAGATGATTTGTATTGTGATTTGGCGCTATACAAATAAAATTGAATTGAATTGGAGGGGGCCGTTGTGATGATAGCAGCAGAGCTTGCTGAGGAATTGGTGGAGCATGCTGCTTTGAGGGGCTTCTGGGTGTGAAAATGACACTGGGGGAGGAGGTCAGTTTGGGCCCAGTAGTGACGTGCTTCATCTGGTTGGTGAGGTTCTTGGTGATAGGGGATAGGATGCCCAGGGAAGATGGTAAACTAGGTGGGGTCGTGGGAAGTGAATCCTCACAGGCAGTGTCTGCTGGTGGAAGGGGTGTGGCCTCCTCATCTTTGCTCTGACTTCTCTCCATGTTAGACCATTCGGGGGAGAGTGTTGTCTCTGGATGTTCTGGTGTTTCTTGTTTAGATTCCCCTTGTATCGGCAGAGGGAAGACTGTGGCGCAGGACGAAAAATAGGTTGGAGGTGAAAGCTTTTACTCCTGATTTATTTAGGGACAATCCATCTCCCTGAAAAAGATGCCTGTGATCCCAGAAATGGTTAAAATTGTCAATAAAATGTACTGAAAGGACATCACATGCAGTTGAAAGCCATGTGTTCAGTGGTAGTAACCTGCTGAATTTCTCAGTTCCTCCTCTGACCGGTGGTAGAGGTCCACTGATAAAACGTCTGCATTTAGCGACCTTACTGTGTTTAGCAGATTGTTAAAGTCCTTCTTGAAATCCTTCTTGAGGATTTCGTACTGCTGCTTCACAATATCACTTGCCCCTGTGTGTAGTACGAGTTTTTTCAGAGTTGGATATTCTGCAACAATACTATTTTTTTGTCAGTTATGTCAGAGACCATATCTTTTGGGAAATACAGCACTTTTGTGTTGTTACTGCACAGCCGCCTCACATCTTTTATGGTAGAGTTGCCCACAGTCAGAGTCTGAGGCCCTGTTAGTTTTCCTCTTAGCTTTCTGTCTTCTGATGTGCTTTCAGACCTTACCCTTCTCTGTGGATGTGGGGGATTGTCCAAGTCATTAGATGAAGATCCACGGTCCTGCAGTAGTGGAGTGAATCTATTTTGTAGCTGTACAGTTGGTTCCTTAAGAGTTCTGATGCTCTTTTTCCCTTTAGTTGTTATCCATGGCTGTGCTTTCCTCTGCACAGGAGTTGAGGAGGATGATAACGCTGGCCAGCCTGTCGCATCACAGATTTCTGGGCGCTGAGTTCTGCCTGTTGCTTGTCCTGATTTAGTCTTTGGCTTTGCTCCGAGAGCGTTCCAGGGAGGACTTATACTAGTAGTTTTATTTACCCGGACACAACCCTCCTGTTGCTCGGTCTTGTTAATGCTAGTTAGCTGTATACTAGCATGTTCTTGTCTGCTACTATGATAGAGTGGTAGAGTAGTGTCCTCTTTTCCAAACAGTCCATTTATCTCCGCATTCATCTCTAACCTTTGCACTTTAGTTTCCAGCATAGTAATTTTCTGTAGGAGTTTGCTGTAATCGTCCTCAGAGAAGGGAGGCATGGTCATAAAAGGTTGATCAAAAAGAAAAATAAAATCCTCACTAAAATTAAAAAAAGGGGTAAAATGTTAAAAAGTGTATTATAAAATCATTGGGTAAGAATAAATGAAATGAAAAGGAATAAAAGCAAAGTAAAACTGGCAGAAGCAGCAGCAAGCAGAAGAGCGTCTGCACTCTTCAGAAGCAGGAAGCACACTATATCTGGTCCAAGGTCAGCACAGCTGTCTACCAGGAAGCTTTAGAGCACTTCATGCTTCCCTGTGCTGACCAGCTTTATGGAGAGGCTGATTTCATTTTCCAGCAGGACTTGGCACCTGCCCACACTACGAAAAGTACCAATACCTGGTTTAAGGACCATGGTATGCCTATGCTTAATTGGCCAGCAAACTTGCCTAACCTAAACTCCATAGAGAATCTATGTTGTATTGTGAAGAGGAAGATGCAAGACACCAGACCCAACAATGCAGAAGACCTGAAGGCTACCACCTGGGCTTCCATAACACCTCAGCAGTGCCACAGACTGATCGCCTCCATGTCATGCCGCATTGCTGCAGTAATTCATGCAAAAGGAGTGTAAGCTTGTCCAATATTGACTCATGTTCGGGCTCGTGTCCAATCACTCTCTATTTTCTTTTCTTCCTCTAACAAAACCCTTCTCTGGCTCTGCCATGGCATTGGTTTTGAGAATTCCGTGGTAGATTGTTTCTTATAGTTAGCTGTTGGCTAACTCCACCCAGAGTAAAACATGTGAAGTATGCCATAAAGCAGGTCGCACTCTTCCACTGGCAGCAGATGGTGAAGCTGAATGATCCTACCCAAACACAAAAGTTGCATAGTGCTGTTGCAGCCGACCCGAGCCTGTTCAGGTGGCAGCTGCGGTAGAATTCGTCTGGTTGAGAGTTGTTATAACACATTATTTTAAGGTTGAAAAACTACATAGTGTTGTTTTAAAATAAACACTTGAAATATATCAGTCTGTGTGTAATGAATCTATATAGTATATGAGTTTCACTTTTTTAATTGAATTACTGAAATAAATTAACTTTCTGATGATATTCTAATTTATTGAGATGCACCTGTATGCGTTCACAAAAAATGCCTCAATCTATGTAACAGGGCTTTGAGTATATAGGAAGTCTTCACAGGAGACAGACTAGTCTATTATTATTACTACATATGGAATAAACTTTTGTGCTTATCTGCATTTCCAGGTTTTTACACTAATCTAAACCGGATTCTAGCTCTAACCCTATAAACCAAGCCTCGACCCTCAACAGCTCTTTGATTTTGGGAGGACAGACTAAAATGTCTACACATGAATCAAAGGACAAGGCATGAACAAAAAGACAATGTGGCTTATGGGAATTGTGGTCTTCATTTTAGAATTTAAAACAAGAACAGAAACTATTACTTGAACAAAGTCTTAAACTTGATATTCTTTGTTTAAATGAATTACACTGAAAAGAATTACACTCCTCCATTACTGTCTGGTCCTCCATCATTGTCTGGTTTAGCTCCGCCTCTAAACCAGACATCTGAAGACTCCAGAGGACAGTTCGTATCCGCTGAGAAGATCATCGGTGTTCCCCTACCCACCCTCCAAGACCTGTTCATCTCCAGAGTGAGAAAAAGAGCTCAGAAAATCTCTCTGGATGCCACCCACCTGAGCCACCACCTCTTCCAGCTCTTACCCTCTGGCCGGCGCTTCAGAGCTCCAAACATCAAGACAGCCTGGCACAAAGGAAGCTTCTTCCCTTAGGCCATCCAACTCTTAAACTCGTAGCTCTCCACCACTCCCTTCCACCACCTGCACTATGACACTGGCACCTTTTGGCTCTTTGCACACTAGTTAGTTCCCCTTTCATTCTGTTTTTCAGGTTATCTGTGCATTTTTCTTTTAGTTTTTTGTAGCATTTCTGTAGCATTTATGTTTACTGTTTGACCCTTTGTAGAAATTGTATTTATGTCTGTTTGCACTGGAGTACCCCCCCTGTACCTAAACAAATTCCTTGTGTGTGTGTGCACACACATTTGGCAATAAATCTCATTCTGATTCTGAAGTGCCAGTGCTATCTTTGAGTATATCTTATATTAAATAAATTTGGTGTCAAAATGTAGTATCAACGAGATTGTAGCGTTTGAGTGTACAATAGGTTTATGGCAGAATGTGCATCAACACTGATTTTTATCAAACAGTGTATTTTCTGTTTGACTACAGCCTGTTTCTGCAGCCATGTGATTAACTCTGTCAGGTGACTTACATGGTTTTTGCTGTCAGGTCTGGAGCCTCCCAGGAGCAGAACCTTGGAACTCTGAGCATGACCATTCTGACACGCAAGATGAAGAGCTGTGTTTCCTGCCTGGAAACAAGAGGAGGAGTCAGTGTCAGCATTTATTGGTTCTTATTTGCTATCACATACTTATGGATTTGTATCATCTCATTCAGGTCTGATGCTCTTGCAACACATCTGACATTGTGTGTCTACAGTGGTAGTCAGTATTTGGGCAGCTGTGGCTCAGGAGGTAGAGCAAGTTGACCATGAACCAGAGGGTTGGTGGTTTGATTCTTGGCAACAGTAGTCCTGCATGTCAAAGTGTGGCTGTTCCAGTGGTGTGTGAATGGACAAATTGTGTAAAAATCGCTTTGAATGCATTTGAGAAAAACACTCTAGAAGTATAAGACTATTTACAATACGAGCCAGTTGACAGAGCTGAAGAGTTGAATGTTGTCTGAATGTTCTAGCAGTCTGTCATGACCTCATTCTTTAGAGTAATAAATGACTAATTCAAAGCATTGAAGGTCAAGAATGACCTCATACTCTCTTAAGTATAAAATGTTTGCTGGACAGGGGTCACTGTGGCCACAACTGTACAGGATAATGGTTCTGAGAGTGAATGGAAAGAGATCACAAGCCAGTAGAAAACAGGTGAGGTATGCTGAGTTCAGTTTATTTTACTTTTGTAATGAAACATTACATTACATTTTTATATGTGACATAACATTCAGGTTTCAATGCTGAAACACAGTGTAACAGTAGTGCATGTCAGAAAGCAAATAAAATTTCTCTAACAATATCTATCAATTGTTCATTTGTAGGAGAGGAACAATATGTTTCGGCATTCAGGCTGTTGCTTTAAATGACTTGATCTGCATATTTTTTAAGTGTAATATAATTGCTTGATTTTGGGATGAACTTCTTTTATTACAGGACGCACTGAATGACATCTGATGGAAAGGATATATGAAGAGAGCTCCTAGAAAACATAGTAAATCAATGCTATAGTCCAAAGTTGAGAACTACACTCACCTTGTTTTTGGCATGAATGTTAGCTCCAGCCTTCACAAGCAGTTTGACACACTGGCTGTAGCCATGCCAGCAGACCTCATGAAGAGCAGTGTTGCCATCCTGACAGGACAAAAAACAAAAAGCCCTGTTAACAGACAGCTTCTGATGCATTGGACTTTAAACCCGGCCTTCATAACTCTAGATTTCAGAGAATCCAAAGGGAATTACAAATAAGTACTCTCAATTAATGTCTAGTCCTTGGAAGTGAGAGTGTCATAATGGACTTCCTTATCATGAACTAATGAATACGCAAATCTGACACTAGAATGTGCGTAATGTGCCACATCGAGTTTTTAACTCTCACTATTGTCCTATTGAACCTTATTGTCAACATATAGGGATAATGACTATTTCTGAATGAAATAGTCATTATCCCTTTATTCATTTTGAACAATTTACAGGACTCTAAGATCCTATGTATATTTGGACATAATATAACAAGAAATCAAGGTAAAATATGAGTGTTTTTGGCTTTAATATCTATAGGTCGAACTACAGTATGGTTGTGAATAAGACATTGCTCTTACATACTCTAAATACACAACTTTTAATGGCTGACTGAGGCTGAGCAAATTACGGACACCCTAGTTTCTCTGCGTTCATCAGATGATTTAATGTAGTCATTACAACAGCTTTGAAATTCCACCTCTTCCCCTGACTGACTGCAACATAGATGTCATTAGGCTCTGTGTTTGTATGTTAGGGGGCGTTTTTTTCTTTTGAACTGCACCTTGTCCTGTCTGTCCAGTGCACACCCTTCCCCAATGAGAGCACTCATAACATCACTGTTTCCCACCATGGCAGCCCTGTGTAACGCCGTCTGCTCCCCCTGCGAAAAAAAGCGCAAAATACAACCCTGACCAAAAAAAAAAAAACATAACAGTTGGCAACACAAAGACAATTAAACAATTCCCAGAAAAAATATCCATCATTTGAAAATCTTGTAGCTCCAATTTGATATTAGAGTACATGCAGGATCATTTGTATGCAACAAACTTCATAATCCACAAACATTATTCAAAACCTGTTGGAAAATTGACAAGAAGATAAAAGATGTTCATCTATCAAAGGTGACAAACTCTCTTAAAGGAACAAGTTGATGTTATAACGGATTTCGGTTATATTTTTGCTGCTTTTGCCTTTGTGTGGATGTTTGTAAGTCAGTGAATGTGGTCATTCAAGTATTAAAGAAATCTCGAAATTGCTCAATGACTGCATTTTAATGGAGTTAACACTGTTAAAAAATACATGGTTTACTTTTTCACAGACAAACTGGTCTGCATGCCCAAAAGCAGGAGCTGCCAACCTTGCTGATTACCAGGATCAGGTGTGTTCTTCCAATCTTACCTTTTGGTAAATATAACCAACCAACAAAATCAATAATTAACACATACTGTGTTTTTAAATTCATGCACAAACATTATTACTTTTACAATACTGTGGCAACGGCTGATATAATCAGAGAACATCACTAGTAAGATAAAAAGTATGACACACTAAACAGTCACTGCTATAGAAGGTGTGTTTTACTACCACTACCTATGCTTCACCCCAGGTATTACCTTGACTGATTTTAAAAGCACAGCAACTTATGCCAAATCTTAGCAGTTACATCTGAGTTCTGTAGTAACTATGTTAATATGACCCCAGTGCAGCTAATACATAACCAATGACAGTCAATCCCAAATAACTCTATTTGCTGTTATGAGTTCACTGAGGTCTGTATAACCACATAAAAGTAGCAAAAGTTCAGTCACAGGAAAAAAAGTCAGGCTAAGATTTACACTTGGACACAAATGTATTCATGTACAAAAACCCACAAGTGGGCAGTCCTGAAATTCCTACTCAAGGCTTACTATAGGCCATTAGACTACAGTTGTGTATATGTTAAGAAATGCTGAAAGTAAAGAGAGGAGCAGCATCAACCATCAGTCAGGACTATATTGCAAGTGGATGAAAACATGACAGGGGGGTGACTGTACTCACATCATCTTGGATGTCCAGGTTGCAGCCAGCTTTGAGCAGGATACGCACAACCTCAATATGGCCTTTGTAAGCCGCCAAGTGCATGGGGCTTCTGCCATACTATAAACACAAAATACACAAACTTTGCTGAATGAATTAAACACCAGGGTGGACACCATATACACAAACTCTTTGGAGAACAAGGTTATTTAAAATGACATCACCTCTTTATATAGACTATATGACACAATGCAGCTGTAGCCTAAGTAGTCACCCCAGTAAGCCTGACGGAAAATATGGCACATGCTACTGAGGCACAAAGCTGGATGACATGAAAACCAACAAGAAATTGCAGTCACACACAATATAAAGTGAATTTATATAATAAATGATTAACAGTTATGACTTATTATTAAGTATGATGGTAATTTATTTCAACGTAAAATTTGAACAATTCTCCTTGTACTAATAGTTCTACATCCTGTTTTATTAACAAGTCAAGTACATATCACCTGGCCTCTCTGGTAGAAATGACACCAGGAGTTACCAATCAAAGGGAGGGCCTGTGACATCTCTACTCTGGGCTACTGATGAAACATGTTCGGCATAACATGGCTGCCTCCATGAAAGGAGACCCACTCCCATGAAAATATAAAAAGCTCATTATAAGATTTTTAAAAATGCATCAGTTGGGGTTTTCTGGTGATTACACACTAATGACAACATATTTCTGCTGATTGCACTTAATACATACAAATAGGTTGACAGGCAGGTAGGCCATCCAATGGTTTTGTTTGGGTTGAATAAAGTTATTGTCCAGGCTGTTTTCAGCCCTGCTGCTGACACAGATGACATTTTTTTCTTGATGTAGTCAGTGCCTTGAATTTATTCACTGGCATCAGGATGCAAAAGGAAATTCAAGAAATGGAACAAAATTGCTTCTAAAAGGAATCACCAACCCTACCTTAAAAAGAACTCTACTGTTATAAGCACAACATGTATTTAATCACAAGATGAGATGTGTTGAGACCCAGGTGACTTACCACTTTGGCTGAAGATTTTCTTGCTGAAACCTTAAAAAGGCAAACTAAACAAAAACTATCTGCATTGATAGAGAATAAATCGTTCTAGAATATATATAATGGATAGTTCTAGAATTAAAAAAGGAAATATATTCTGGTAACTGACTATTTAACATCCTGCGTTAATGGAAAACACAGCAACAGTAATGTAACCACACAAAGCTCTCAACACATCCTGACAATCTAACATTACAGCAACATAATGAACTCTGCTTAACTGCATGAAGAATGACAGAGCAGGATGTCAGTATGTAGGTAACCATTCAAATTTCAAACACCAGATTACGGTGGTCTGTGTTAAAACTGTAATTATACTGGGTAAATATAGTTTAATTACAGATCAAGTGTGTATTCCCACACAACAGCAAAAGCCGCATTACATCCCATGTATTATCTCAGTGTTCGTAGGTTTACACTTTGTTTGGGTGTGGCTCAGCTTGGCTCTGCATTCATGCGGTCCTCGGATAGAGTTTCACTGGGCCTGAGATGGAGGGAAACCACCAGTCAAGCTCAGGTAAACAGCAGGCCTCAAGTTAGCAGTGAGCCTCTGTTGTCTCCAAACTGACAGTCTGGTTGTAACTCTGTGCGTTGGATTTTTAATCAGTATGGTGTTGTGTTCCCATCGTAATGAATCCCTCATGGTCCTCAGTACAATGGTGTTGTGAAGTGGGATGACCTAATTTAACCATTTATGCTGAAAACATGCTTATTGCCTTTCTGTATCGTGTTTGGATGCACAGATGGCTCTAAATACTGACTCATGTAAGCCACAGTATTAGCAGAGCTACTCAAATTCTGAAATCTTCATTGTTGCAACTGATACTAAAACATACAAAATACCATAGAAAAAAAGCCCTTCCCCATGGAGTCTGTAATAACACCCTTAGCTGGATATTAGTGAATAGCTCTGCCTCTACTTTCAAAAGCAAGCTAATTAAATCAGACTTGAGACTACAGCCCACTGTCCAATATGTCTATTATATAAGTGTAAGGTTCTGGTAGATTTGGAGGCGAGGATCACTGATTTCGAAGCGCGACTTAGCACCTTTGAACAAAAGCCAGCTAGCCTAGCCCCGTTAGCTGGTGTGGAGCCACCGAGCTCAGGGTCTGTTAGCTGCCCAAGGGCAGCTCCGGAGCAGCCTGGAGAATTAGCCTGGGTGATGGTCCGCCAGAAACATACTCCTAAGCAGAAACCCACAACTCATCACCTGCCTGTTCACGCTTCTAATAGATTTTCCCCGCTCAGCGGCACACCCGCTGAGAAACCGACTCTGATAATTGGCGATTCCATAGTCAGAAACGTGAAGCTAGAGACACCAGCGACCATAGTCAAATGTATTCCTGGGGCCAGAGTGGGTGACATCGAGTCAAATCTGAAGCTTCTGGCTAAGGCTAATCGTAAATATGGGGAAATTATTATTCACGTCGGTAGGAATGACACACGATTACGCCAATCGTAGGTCACTAAAATTAATGTTGAGTCGGTGTGTAACTTTGCCAAATTAATGTCGGACTCCGTAATTTTCTCTGGACCCCTCCCCAATCTGACCAGCAATGACATGTAGCCGCATGTCGTCGTTCCGACGCTGGCTGTCTAGGTGGTGTCCAGCAAACGATGTGGGCTTCATAGACAATTGGGCCACTTTCTGGGGAAAACCCGGTCTGGTAGTGAGAGACGGCATCCATCCCACTTTGGATGGTGCAGCTCTCATCTCTAGAAATCTGGACGAGTTTATTATCCAACCTAAAGTTTGCCAATCCAGAGTGGGGACCGGGACGCAGAGACTCAGTCTAAAATGTCACCCCCCTCAAACCACATAGAGATTGTGTCTGCCCCTCGAACATATACAGTTGGTACGGAAAGTATTCAGACCCCTTTAAATTTTTCACTCTTTGTGGCATTGCAGCCATTTGCCAAAATCAAAAAAGTTCATTTTATTTCTCATTAATGTACACTCAGCACCCCATCTTGACAGAAAAAAAACAGAAATGTAGAAATTTTTGCAAATTTATTAAAAAAGAAAAACTGAAATATCACATGGTCATTAGTATTCAGACTCTGTGCTCAGTATTGAGTAGAAGCACCCTTTTGAGCTAGTACAGCCATAAGTCTTCTTGGGAATGATGCAACAAGTTTTTCACACCTGGATTTGGGGATCCTCTGCCATTCTTCCTTGCAGATCCTCTCCAGTTCTGTCAGGTTGGATGGTGAACGTTGGTGGACAGCCATTTTCAGGTCTCTCCAGAGATGCTCAATTGGGTTTAGGTCAGGGCTCTGGCTGGGCCAGTCAAGAACGGTCACAGAGTTGTTCCGAAGCCACTCCTTTGTTATTTTAACTGTGTGCTTAGGGTCATTGTCCTGTTCAAAGGTGAACCTTCGGCCCAGTCTGAGGTCCTGAGCACTCTGGAAGAGGTTTTCTTCCAGGATATCTCTGTACTTGGCCGCATTCATCTTTCCTTCAATGCAACCAGTCGTCCTGTCCCTGCAGCTGAAAAACACCCCCACAACATGATGCTCCCACCACCATGTTTCACTGTAGGGATTGTATTGGACAGGTGATGAGCAGTGCCTGGTTTTCTCCACACATACCGCTTAGAATTAACGCCAAAACGTTCAATCTTGGTCTCATTAGACCACAGAATCTTATTTCTCATAGTCTGGGAGTCCTTCATGTGTTTTTTGGCAAACTCTATGCAGGCTTTCATGTGTCTTGCACTGAGGAGAGGCTTCCGTTGGGCCACTAAGCCATAATGCCCCGATGGAGGGCTGCAGTGGTAGTTGACTTTGTGGAACTTTCTCCCATCTCCCTACTGCATCTCTGGAGCTCAGCCACAGTGATCTTTGGGTTCTTCTTTACCTCTCTCACCAAGGCTCTTCTCCCACAATTGCTCAGTTTGGCTGGACGGCCAGGTCTAGGAAGAGTTCTGGTCGTCCCAAACTTTTTCCATTTGAGGATTATGGAGGCCACTGTGCTCTTAGGAACCTTTAGTGCTGCAGAAATTCTTTTGTAACCTTGGCCAGATCTGTGCCTTGCCACACTTCTGTCTCTGAGCTCCTTGGGCAGTTCCTTCGACCTCATGATTCTCATTTGCTCTGACATGCACTGTGAGCTGTAAGGTCTTATATAGACAGGTGTGTGCCTTTCCTAATCAAGTCCAATCAGTTTAACTAAACACAGCTGGACTCCAATGAAGGAGCAGAACCATCTCAAGGAGGATCAGAAGAAATGGACAGCATGTGAGTTAAATATGAGTGTCACTGCAAAGGATCTGAATACTTATGACCATGTGATATTTCAGTTTTTCTTTTTTAATAAATTTGCAAAAATTTCTACATTTCTGTTTTTTTCTGTCAAGATGGGGTGCTGAGTGTACATTAATGAGAAATAAAATGAACTTTTTTGATTTTGGCAAATGGCTGCAATGACACAAAGAGTGAAAAATTTAAAGGGGTCTGAATACTTTCCGTACCCACTGTAAATCAAATAAACCAGAAGTTAACACAAGACCCTGAACCATCCCTTAGTCATGCTGCTATAGGCTTATACTGCCTGAGGACCATCGGTGCACTGAGCTCCCCTACCTTAACCCTCCCCTCCCTACCCTTGTTTATAGTTGCTGTTCTTTTCTCTCTCCTCTATCCACTCACCCCAACTGGTCCGAGGCAGATGGCCGCCCAAACTGAGCCCGGGTCTGTTGGAGGTTTTTTGTAAAGTGCCTAGAGATTATTGTATGCACTATTATTATTATTATTGTTATTCTCATATTCTTCTTCATTACCAACCCCACCTACCACTCTACTTACTGGTAGCAATTTTTGCCTTCTGTTCTTTTCATGTTTCATATTTTTCTCTCCATGTCTAAATCCACTCACAATATTAGTACCATATTATCCCAATAGACCACTTCGCTCTCAGAGTGCAGGTCTACTTGTGGTTCCCAGAGTTTCCAAAAGCAGAATGGGAGGCAGAGCCTTTAGTTATCAAGCTCCTCTCCTATGGAACCAGCTCCCAGCCTGGGTTCAGGAGGCAGACACTCTCTATACTTTTAAGGCTAGACTTAAAACCTTCCTCTTTGACAAAGCATATAGTTAGGGCTGGCTTCAGGCAACCCTGAACCATCCCTTAGTTATGCTGCTTTAGGCCTAGACTGCCCGAGGACCATTGGTGCACTGACCCTAACCCCCCCCCCTTCCCTTCCCCTCCCCTCTCTTCTCTCCACCCACCTCATGTATATTCCACCATTGAATGTCACTAACCTTGTGCTCTCTCTCTCCCGTAGTTTGTAACTCTCTCCCTCTCTCTCTGTTCTCTCTGTACCTTCTGCAGGTGTCCCTGGTCCTGGAGCTGTATATCGCTGATGTGCAGTTACTGGTCCCACCAACCTGCAGTGTCTATTTGTTGTTTGTTGTTGCTGTTCTTTTCTCTCTGCTCTATCCACTCACCCCAACCAGTCGAGGCAGATGGCCGCCCAAACTGAGCCCGGTTCTGCTGGAGGTTTTTTTTTCTGTTAAAGGGAGTTTTTTCTCTCCACTGTCGCCAAGTGCTTGCTCATAAGGGAATTGTTGGGTTTTTAGTTTTAGTTTTTGTAAAGTGCCTTGAGATGATTTGTATATACAAATAAATTGAATTGAAAATTGAATTGAATATTACATTTCAAAAGCTATTCTTTCATTCCTATTCCTGGACATATAGATGTTTCATATGAAACCCCTTTATTACACATTAAGGTTTTATAATCACTATCACCACAATCAATATCTTGCCAATGGAATTTAACATACTGCTATGACCCTGGGTCATTATTTGTGAGTGTTGTTATGATTTGTTTGTTGTTAGCTCTCTCCTCCCCAGTTCTTGGTGTGTGCATGTGTGAGAGAGAAAGGAGTGGGCGTGTAGTATAGGTGGATCTATGGGGTTGGTCCAGTCAAACTGAATTGATGTTCCTGGATTGGTCCAGTCCTTCCGGGAGGACTATAGGAAGCTCCAACTAACTGCACCCTGGGGGCTCTTCTCCATCTTTGCCACTCCCAGACCAGCACTCTTAGTGTGAACTCTGTATTTGTAAGAAGCCGATCGAAGTGTGGAAACTGTTTGTTCGTTTGATAATTGTAACCTTTGAGTAAAGACCTTGTGACGATAATTGCACTGTAAATATTGAGCACCAAATATTATTTTTGTAGTAAGAAGCCCAGTTATTTTGTTACTACTACTGCTACTTTTGTTTTCTCCTGTTTATGTTAGGAGACTAGGGTAGTATACCTGTCTTTTGGTTGGTTTTGTTTTGTTAGGTAATAGGAGGGCTGCTTCAGCATTTTTGTTTGTTATCTGGAGTGTTATTTTGGCCTTGGAGTGTTTGACAGAGTTACTTTTTGACTATATTTGGAAAATAAATGGCTGTCGTTAATTGTATTTAGTGGGCTGCTGGATTTTATTGAGAGTGGGAGAGTTTGGGAGAAAACTCACATCGTGTTATGCCCCGGTATCCCCTAGGCCGGGCGTAACACATACTCCTTCTACACCATACATCAGAGATGTGTCAGGAGTTACGTAGAGACGCTGGGTGGAAGGAGGAGAAGAAGGCCCAAATGCAGGACAAAGTAACTTTATTAGTCCTGGGATCTCCAGGACAAACTCAAACACAAAACTAGGTACCGGATGAGACGGCAGAAAACAAGGAGAGGTATAAATAGGACACCAAACTAATTGAACACAGACGGTGGTTGAGAACATAACAGAAACAGGTGAAACTCATGAACACAAATTACAAACGTGAAGCTGCCAGAGAACAGAGCAAGGGGAGAAAACAGGAAGTCAATACAAAATAAAGGTCCTCTGACAGGAAGTTCCAAGGGGACTCATGACAAGATGTGTCAAATTTGGTATACATGATGTCAAGATGTTGCAGATATCAAATTGCGAGCATTTTTTGATATGTTAAAATATGATGAAATTACACATCCCACCAAATAGGAAATGTGTCATAAATTCATCATGCATTGCTTGACATGTGGCAAACTTCACAGGTTATTGATCATGATGACTATGAACACATCCACATGTGTAAAATGGCACCAAACTGCCATTTTACACATGTGGATGTGTTCATAGTCATCATGATCAGTAACCTGTGAAGTTTGCCACATAGCATCACCATCTGGTAACAAGTGCTGTCTTGCCTATTGATGTTGACATATTTCTCATAGACCAGAGGTCACTAACAGGCGGACCGCGTTCCGGGTCTGGACCAAGATATACCTATTTTAACCGGAGCAGCTTTTGTAGTCTTTACTGTAGTGGTGTAGTGGATGAGGAAACGCACAGACCAATTGCATGCAAACGAAAGAGAAAGATAGCAATACAGACAAAGGGAGAGATACAGATGAGTTCGGTAAAGTTACCCTGATATTAACAGATTCGAAATCACGGCTTCAATAAATCTTAAAAGACACAATATTAAAACACAAAAACCACTGTAACGTGATTCCCTACCACAGATAATGTACCTACAACCCTATTTTTTATCAAAATCACTGATAACCCAAGTGCTACACACAACATGGCTGTAACTTAGCTGCCAGTGCTGAGGCGAGAGCTTAGGGAGGCACCGGAGGCTACACATGCCAAATTTGGTAGGTTAATGGAACTCCCCAGTATGAACATTTTTGCATATATATTGCAATAGCCATACCCAACAGGAAGTGCGGTACTGTTTGTGTGTTTTCACACAGTGGAATTTAACATACTTCTCCGAGATCTGTCATAAAATTCTTATCAAATTTGGTTTACGTGATGTCAACATATTGCAGATGTCAAACTGCGAGCATTTTTTTTAAATGCTGAAGTATGACGAAATAGCATTATGAATTTCCACATCTCCCCAAATTAACAGGAAATGTGTCTTAAATTTAAAATGCATTCCTTGACAATCACCAAACTTCAGTTGTTACTGAGAATGACTATGATGATATACACGTGCAACACGTCAGACTGACAGAGAGCCATGTGTGGCAAGCTAGCAATTAGTGCTTCCTGTGTGTAAAGGTTGTGCAATTTGGCACACTGTCATTAGTTCTGTACATTTGATGGACACTTCATGTTTAAAGTGCAATATTAGATGGCGACATGTCAGGACTTGCGGGACTGGAGGCGCTCGGGCCCATCACTGCCACTTGCATTTAGTTTTTCTTTTGTTAATCCCGGTCTGATTGTTTTCAGCTGCATCTAGTTTTTGTAATTAAGACTCAGTTTAGGGTTGCAGCTATCGATCATTTTTGGAATCGAGTATTCTACTGAATATTTCAGCGATTACTCGAGTAATCAGATAAAATAGACTCTTGCATTTTTAAACAATAATACTATTGTGTAATACCTGACAGAAACAACAGGTTACCTTGCAATGACGTCACCTTGTGTCAGCTCCGCTGTGTGAGCCGGTCTGGTTCACAACTGGATGCTTTAGGCGTGAGCTTATTTGGTGCATTGCTTACTTGCAGTTTAACATGACTTATTGATTTAGTTCACTACTTTGTTCACAACCGGCTGCTTTGTGTTCAGATGTTGAAGCATTGAAACATTGCTGTTGTGGTTGTGGCCAGTTCCACTTTACAATACACGCATTGTATCATGTTATATTTTTTAAGTTTGAAATGATCCCAAACTTTGGACATTTTCTGTCTTTTATGGACAGTTTCATTCTCTGCCATCATAACTTTTGATACTGAAATGTGGTAGTAATTAAATGAACACCTGAGGCAAATAATTTGTTTCAAGGATTTTTTGTAATAGACTTTCTTGATTTACTCGAGTAATCGTTGCACTCTTACCTCAGCTGGGTACCTTGTCTTCTAGTTCCATTTGCCTTGCCTGTGCTTGTATTGAAATCTTGTTGTTTTGTATTTCTGATCTAGTTACCTTGCATTCTTGTGATCTAGTTGCCTTGTTGTGTTCCTGATTGTGCTCTGTGGATTATCCCTATGTGATTTGTGTTTTTGCACTGACTTATCAGATACTGTGTTTTTCCTAGTGTTTCCCTGTCTTGTTTATTGTTTACTCAACCACTCGCTCCAAGCCTTGTGTCTTGTGTATGTTGTCTGAATTTGGGTCCTTGTTCGTGTTGAAACTGTGACAGTTGGTGGCTGGTAATAGTAGAATGAACTTAACCTGTAATTGAGAGTGAAAACAGGTAAAGAGGGGGCTAGTTATGGGACACTGGAACACACAACATTAATTGAGAGCCAATTATTGAGAGGGTGCCTATTTGATGTTTCTTTGCACTTGCCTGAACACTAAAACATACATTCTGTTTGACACTATGAGTTGTTTAGACAGGTCAGGGACCAACATAATTAGAGGTGTTGCTAAATGCTGGGTAATGATGAAATTTGGGGAAATATATAGTAATGGGATTTAGACAACTGAGTGGGTGTGGCTCTCTGTTGAAGCTGTCTAACAAGCCAGTTGGGCCAACCATTGTAGCTGAGCAAATATGATGCAAGTCCAGGTCATGCTGCCAAGTTGTTTGGATTTAGCTACACTTTGAAGGTGCACTACAACAGAGAGTAGTTACTTTCTGATACAGTTTAACTGGTAACTACCTGTAGTACTGGTGAAGTTAGATAAGTAGGGATAACCGCTGGACTACTCAGCAAATTCAGATGAAAATACCTATTAAGCCAGATATGCCAGCCATGGCAGCTTAGTCTAAGAGCTAAAATGTTGCTATGAGGTGGAGAAATGCCACTGAGTATTAACTCTTTACTTTGGTTATGGTGGGATTAAAAACAGCTAATGCTATGTATGTTAGGTCTTTACTCTGTGCTGTGAAGTCTGTATTGGGATTTGATATCCAGCAACAATAGACTACCCATATATGATGAAGGGCCAGTTCTCACTGCGCCTCATTTAATATCCAGGTCACTGTTCTGAAACATCTGGGTGCATACAATACACTTCCCATTTCTGGAGGTTACTCAGCTTGAAAAATACACAGTGGCTCAAATCACAGCCAGCTCACAGTCATATATATATATATGTGTATACATATATATATATATATATATATATAAAATGTATTTTAAAAATTTTAGTGGCATTTCAGTGTCACCAAGTCCATGGGATTTAAAATGCCTACAATGACACACATACAGACAAGCCATGGGTGACATTGGGTGGTACCTTAATTAGTACTGGCTTGGAATGAGCGATATCAGGTGGGCATAAGACTGCTGCTCGCATGATCTGGAAAAGACGATAACTGGTAGATAATCAAAAATGTTATGATTGTGGCTTTGGACTCTGTGGGTAACTTGTTTTTCTATTACAAAGAGGTTAAAACGTTAATGCCCTGGCAGTGGCATATAGCTTAGCTATAGTTTTGTATTTGATTCAATTACATTAAACATTTAAATTGAAATTTACAAGAAATATTTTATTTAACTGCTACCATGTAAATACTGCCATTAAAAGCAGATTACCTGTTTAAAGTGTTTGCACACCAAATGTTATTGCACTTTTGTTCATATAGCAGTCCTTTTAAAATAAAAATGTGTTATATGCTACTTTTGAATTCATTATTGAATTTTGCACATAATGTTCGCAGGGAAATCATGCAATTTTGTGATTAAAAATTTTTTATCGTTGCCCAGCAGTACTTTTCTCACGTCAAATAAAGCTCAGAAAGAAATATTTATAAGTTACAAAAACTGAAAAGGACTTAATGCATAATGTAAATATATTATTAACACTACATTTGGGTTTTCATGGTTAACAAAAGTCACTTATCCAAAACAGTCAACGTCCAGTTTTTTTTGAAAGGACCAAAACTAAACAATTACAAACAAGACACTGCCAGTGCTGTTAGCTGGGCTAAATAACCCAAAAAAAGCACACAAACTAATCATCAGCACATTTGGGACCATGCACTCACCTTGGTAACAGCTACTTTTGCCCCCTTGTTGATAAGCTGCACCACATTGTCAGCCTGTCCTTTGTGTGAAGCTATAAGGAGGCGCTCGGAGAGTGCGAGGACCTCAGCAGCATCCTCCTGGCTCATGAAGCAGAGTGAGTGATACTGCTGTCTCCAGACACAGTGCTGCAGTTGGTGGGGAAGGCAGCTTTGGTTATCGTCTCCAATGATCTAACTCATGGCAGGCTCTACTGTAGAAAGAAGTGTCAAACAAGTGCTGGAAAAGCTGCTAGTGCTGCAGTGCTCCTGGTACTACAAACTCCACAAGCTGCTGCAGCTCTTCCCCTTCATTCTGTCAGCTGCTGGGAAGAAAAGGAAACACCTGGAGTGAAAACAAGCCCACATGTGCTTTGCTCATAGTAGGATGGCAAACAGGAAAACTGAGGTACTGCAGAGTGCACTGACATCGCTACTGCATAGATTAATTAAAAGCATGTACAATCATCGTGGAATGATGTGAGCTGTACAGAAATAACATAGAAAAGAAATCAGATTTAGTCACTGAGTGCAGTGAAACATGCCCTTCAACACACAATAGCACATAAAAAACTCCATGTACAAAGTCCTAACAACACTAAACAGCACAGATAAACAGGAGTTTTTTAATGAGTTCTTCTGTTATAGTACTGTGCTGAGGTTTTAGGCACTTTTAGATGTTTAAGATATTTATCATGGTATTAAACAAACAATAAACTGAACAACACAGATACCAACTCTGCAGCCATCCAGGAGACACTTAGACACCTTTGGACACCCTTTCCTTCCCCTCTCTCCTCCCTCCTCACATTTATATACCACCATTGAATGTCACTAACCTTGTGCTCTCTCCCTCTCTATCTGTCCTCTCTCTCTCTGTACCTTCTGCAGGTGTCCCTGGTCCTGGAGCTGTATATCGCTGATGTGCAGTTACTGGCCCCACCAACCTGCAGTGTCTATTTGTTGTTTATTGTTGCTGTTCTTTTCTCTTTCCTCTATCCACTCACCCCAACCGGTCGAGGCAGATGGCGGCCCAAAAGTTTAAAGTAAGTTTTTCCTCTCCACTGTCAACAAGTGCTGCTCATAATGAATTTGTTGGGGTTTTTTTGTTTTGTTTTTTGTAAAGTGCCTTGAGATGACAGTATTGTGATTTAGTGCTATACAAATAAAATTGAATTGTAAAATTGAATTGAATCCATCCATCATCAACCTACTTTGTGAAGATTTTTAAAAATTTGAGCCAAATTTGTGCTCTGCATTTAACCCATTCCAAAGCAGTGAACACACACCCAGAGCAGTGGGCGCCCGGTGCCTTGCTCAAGGGTCTCACCTCAGTCGTGGTAAGGTGGACAGGGCGCTGGTTATTCACTCCATGCCACCGACAATTCCTGCCAGACCTGAGACTTAAACCTGCTATTTTCAGGTTACAAGTCAGACTCCCTATCCATTAGGCCACGGCTGCCGGAAGAGTTTAAGGGCTGAAGAGTTGAATACACAATACAACAACCAGCTATAAAACATTCACATACCAAATGTGTGTTGATGAGATTTGTGTTTTACCAGGGACTTTAAACACAGCGTGTATAAAAATACAGGAACTTCCTTGTACTTCATTTTGTAAACACTTTACCACAGATGTTTTCAGGTATTTCTAAAGTATCTAAAACTACTGTTGTGGCTTCAGAAAGACATGATTTTCAACATTTCTGCCACAGTAAGGCTTCAGTCAGTGTTCTCCGATAGAATGCAGTTTATTTATTATTATACACATTATTAGAGTACCTCATTTGCCTCTGATCCCCTCTGTGAACCTCAGTTGCATGACTGCTGGACTAGCTCTAAAATCAGTGATTCCTATTTTGTTCTAGTAAGTTAAACTGTCTGCTGTGAAAAGGGTCTGTGGACCTGTATCATTGTGAATCAATAAAACACTGCTCTGCTGCTGGCAAGGTTATCAGGGTTCAGGTTAGCCAGCTTTATTGAGACAGCAGGAAGTGGCCTATAATGTATAATTAATTTGTTCATTTCCAGTCAATTACACTTTTTTCAGCTTTTAAACTGGAAAAAACAGCATACCCTACTGCTAATGTACTAATGAATTGCATTTTAATAATCATTACAATAGACCGTTTATATCTTTGTCAGCAACATAGAACTTTTGCTTTTTATTGGTTCCAAATAATGCTGCTTCATGGATGTTGTCCATGACACAGATTTCTATTTTCTTTATATCAGCTTGGCAGCAACTCAACATTAACAGTGACTTAGTTTGTGCAATTATTATGATGCAATTCAGAAATCAATAATGCAAAAAGTCAATTCGGAAGCAGACTATATTTTCCACCCCGATTATCCCTTAAAAAACCTTAAAAAGTGAAACCTTTTTCACATTAAGTGATATGTTTTACCATTTGTCAACAGAAGAGTGGTAAATCTTACAAAATGACACTATAAGAGCAGTATGTAGTGAAAAGGATTAGCATTTTTAATAATCCACTTCATCCACAGAAACTTTACAAGTTATAAAAGCAAACTGGCAACTGGAGACAAACACAGGATGTGAGAGACAAAAAAACAACATTTTCCACCCAACATTGATTGTGCAGCTTCACTTTGCAGAGGAAGAAGCATGTTCCGTCTGATCCCTGGATTCTAATCTCTGATGACAGTTGCTCTTATGACTGTTTTTTCATTGCTGGAAACACAGCAGAGAATGAGCGAACACAGTACAGATGACATCAACAAGAGTAATTCATAGCCCTCCAGGGATACATGGCTAAATATATAGAGAGAAATGGATTATTTCCAAGACATTAGCCCTTCATCTTAACTCAACCATAAAATATGGCTGTGTAGTGCAGTCTCCCTGCCAAATCATTTCCACTGAACACTGTTTCAATTTTTAGAAAAGTTATCACTCCTCTTCCACCAAATCTCTCGCAAAGTAACGCAAACATTTATTTACATGTAAGGCCAAAAATGACATACCCTTATTGTCAAAAAATAAGAATAAAGTGATACTTTACTACCAAATTTTTGAGGTACAAACCCCATAGACATTATTACATAAGCAAAATTACACTGAAAACTTGACTTGACAGAACTGTATATAATGTAATACCAATGCAGACCATTAGCTCAGTGATACAATGATAGTCTTTGCGCTTTAAAAGGTTTAGTGTTGATTTACTAAAATATATATATGTGAATACATGCTGCTTCTTCACATATATGTACTCAGAAATATGCTGCAGTTCAAAGTATAGTAAATGTGTGTAGTTCTAAACTCTGCTATACACATGTAACTAAAATAAAACTGTTTGATTTCTCTGGTAACTCTGGAAAGAACTAAATGAAACCTATAAGGATGCCCATTAACAATAGATACACAGTTTATTTATGCAGTCTGCAGAATGACATGCAGAAGTGACCCAAGGTGTGAGGCTGACAAAATTCCTTGAAGCATTCCCTGAATTTTTAAATTATACCACATAAATTGTGCAACACCAAAGAATGTATGAAAGAGCTAACAAGCTACTGTCGCTGCATCCTGAGAAGGTCACTTCACTTGAGCTGAAAGGGTGCTAAAGGACAATGGTAACATTTGAATGACTCCCTCTTGCCATCTTAAAGTGAATAAGATTAAGCGAAAGGGGGACCTCTCTCCCTAACTGCATTCCAGTTTCTCTAAGATCCTGCTCAGTCAGAGTCCCACACATACAAAGCAGTCCTGGCAGTCGCAGTAAGGCTTCCCACATGTAGCTAGGCAACAGGGCTTTGTGCAAACTTTTAGGAACTTGGGACTCACCTCAATAACAAGAAATGCTTCCCTTTCACCAGGCAGGGAGGAGGCCCTGGAGAATATGTTTAAAACTGCTCATTACTGAGAAACAACTGTGCTCTCATGCAAACTAACAGCATAATTTCTATGTTATAGCCTAACTGTGGAAAGGTGGTAAACCAAGACACGGAAAGCATTCACTTTAATATGTTGTAGAAAGAAAACTAAACAGAACAATAAAATACAGCAGCAGTAGAAATGCTAATAAGTTGTATTTTGATGATTTTAAGCTAACCATTAGGATGTTTTCCTGTTGGTATGCAGCACCTTTTAAGCATGGTAAGTGATGTCTATTCTGCCAAAACATTTCTACCTTAGTACCATCAGGCAACAAACTATTTTCGCAGTAGCATTGTGACGTCCTCAATACCACGACTGAGGTGAGACCCTTAGGCAAGGCACTGAACCCCCAACTGCTTCTCGGGCGCCGCAGCAATGGCTGTCCACTGCTCTGAGTATGTTCACTGCTTTGGGTGGGTTAATTCTGAGTATGGGTCACTCCCACCTTTGTCGCTATCCAGAACCATTGGAAGTGTTTCTTCATCTGCGTAGTGTGGCATCATCCAAACACGCAGAAAAGGTAAGTAAATTCTATGATGAAGCTTGACATTTATGCCAGAAGACAGAGAGCACACCCTTGTCAGCTTTCTTTATTTTACAAACGCACAGTGTTTTCTTATGAGTGCATACAAATAAAACTAGACCCTTTACAGATTCAAATCTGTTGCTCTTATCTGTATGATCAAAACTGACAAAGTAATTTAAGTTATCAGAAGATGCCAAAAAATGTGCCAGTGTGTTCGTCAAGAGAGTTAAGTAATAATCAGTCCCGATTATCATCCATCCATCCATCCATTTTCACGGGGGCAGTGGTCTAAGCAAGGATGCCCACTTCCCTCTCCCTAGACACTTCCTCCAGCTCTTCCGGGGGGTACCGTGGCCACCTGGATGCCTCCAGGGGACATCCGGAACAGATGCCCGAGATACCTTAGCTGGTTCCTCTCAATGTGGAGGAGCAGCGGCTCGACTCCGAGCACCTCCCAGGTGACCAAGCTCCTCACCCTATCTCTAAGGGAGCACCAAGCCACCCTGCGGAGGAGACTCATTTTGGCTGCTTGTATCCAAGATCTTGTCCTTTCTGTCATTACCCAAAGCTTATGACCATAGGTGAGGGTTGGAACATGACTAGTAAATCGAGAGCTTCGCCTTTCGACTCAGCTCCTCCTTCACCACAACAGACCGGTACATCGACCGCATTGCTGCTGCCACTACACCGAACCATCTGTCAATCTCCCGTTCCGTTCTTCCCTCACTCATGAACAAGACCCCGAGCTACTTAAACTCCTCCACTTGAAGCAGGAGGCAGTCCCACTTATCAGTGTAACAGAAAAGGTAGTTCTCACTGGAGAACTGAACCCAATGCGGCAGTCTCTAAAATCACATCTACACATAAGAAACTGAAATCATAGTTTAAATTCAAAATTCATGCTTTAAAGGCAACATATTACTCCTGTTCAAAGCTGTTTTAGTGTCTACTCCCTGCCCTGCCCAGGTCATTGCAAAAAATGTTAGGATATGTTGGGCCGTAAAATATACAACAAATGATGCCTTGATTTCCTGAGGAAAGATGCATGCGGCCTCTGAACTGGGACAGAGCTACATAAGCAGAGATTGTGGATATTCTGTGTAATTATTGCTAATGTTACAACAACAGGCTGAGTTCCAAACTGTTGTAAGGATGCAGGACAAACAAGCTAGTTTACCACTATCCATCTGATAAGACTGACTTTCACACAAATTCTCAGGTACATTGTAACTGATACTGTAGCTATAAGCTCATCAGGGCTCATGAGTGCTGCAGAACCTTTCATTCTGCCATGTCTTGGTATTGAGCCTTCTAGAAATGTTGTTAGCCTCATTCATCTAAATATCTATAAAAGAACCATATCATCACTTCACACCACACCACATTATATAATGAATATATTACAAATGCAAGCCTATTGAGGTTCTAGAAGGATTCAGTGAACAGGAAAACAGGGAGCAAAGCCTCGTGGCTTGGGTCAAAGTGGTTTCTCTGAGAGCTGACATGCTGAATCTTGCCATTTATGCTGCTAGAGGTATGACAGAGAAACAGCTGTGGTGGGATGTGCTCAGGTAATTGCCTCAATGACATACCAGCACTGACCCTCCACACTCATTCATTACCAAAAGCAATTATCAAAATGGGGGGTGGGGTCTTCCCTAATTAAAACTACCGTATTTTCCGGACTATAAGTCACACTTTTTTAACTCCTCTAGCTTGTCCTGCGACTTATACAGTGAAGCGACTTATATGTGTATGTTTACAGTCATTCTGTCCAGTAGTCAGTAGTGTTAGATGACACTCTTGACTCAACTGAAGATAACATTGTATTGCCAAAGAAGTAAAAAGGCTTATGTTTACCATAAACTACAACTCCTAGCGTAACAAGTGAAAATGCCGCCCAAGAGAAAAAGCTATACTGCAAATTTCAAGTTGCAGGTAAAGTCTGCAGCTGAAACAAGGTTTGGAGTGAGTGTCAACATTCAGACAACCTGAGAGAGGAAGAGGACACCCTGTTTCATATCCTCCACCCTGACGTTGGCAGCGACATTGACACAGATGAATGAATATCATAATGCATTTGTTCTTGTTGGTATGGCTAGCCTACATTCTTCATTGGGTAATTTAGACTATAATTAGTGGAATTAGAAATGCGACTTATACAGCAAAGTGACTTATATATGTTTTTTTGTGTTCAACAAGGCTGCTTTTGCTCTGGTGCGACATATAGTCTGGAAAATACGGTATATTTTTTATTGGATGACTTAAAATAAATTAGCACAGAACCACTGATTCTCAGAAATAAATCAGTGTACTTCAGTGGCAAAGAAATAACTGGAAAACATATGAACAAACTAAAATGTACAAAATGTTCTGAAAATATTTTCAGCTATTTTTACTAACATGCATTCTACAGGTACAGGTACAGAAAGCTGTAGCTGAGTGGAGGTAAGGCATGTATCCATGGTAACCACTGTTGATGACCATTGTTTTTACCAGTTAAGATAACATCTAAACCCTTTATTTGAAGGTCCAACTGAAAGTGGACACACTCGAAATGGCAGTAATAATCCCTAATTGCATCGGAAACACATTTATGGTAAGAACACAAAGCCAAAATTGAACCAGGACGTCCAGCTGGGAATCATAGGCCTAACTCAGCCTGCATCCGTGTATGACTTGTGAAACATATCAGCAAACTAAACTAATAAAGGACACTAGCGAGCACAGCCATGCTAATTGCAAGTGTTGACCCTGACACATATGACAAACAGTGTGTGGAATGGTATTCCAGTTTCTACACTGTAGATGTCAGAATTCCCCATTAAAGATGAGGCCATTTCCAGACTTGGTAAAAAATCTAGATCACACTGTGCTGACCGATTTGGGGCAAAATTCAGACAGCATCAGAACTATGGGATTAAATTTTCACAGTATGATGTACTGCCTCTCTCCCTTAAGTTAATAAATAATGGTTTTAACTTGAGCCATGTTGTAGAGGTATGCAGCAAGCTTGTCTCCCTCTTCCACCAAAGTAGCAAGGTCACAATATTCATGCAGCAGAAGCAAGAACAATTGACCATTGCTGAACACACTCTGGTCCAGTGGTGTAAGATGCACTGGAACTCTGTAGATTGCTAGGTACCATACAAGCTAAAGTGTAACGTGTTCATCTATGTACCCAAATTAAAAAAAAAAAAAAATCATAAATCTGATAGCTGTCAACACTGCCACCATAAACAGAGCCTAAACAACAAATAGCTCAAGTATGCCAGGAATGTTACTGCTAGTGCCCGCCTTTCAGCATATCGAACAGCAGCCCATTCAAAATGTCAAGAAGATGGCTACCTGTTTTGTATTAGCTTGATTGATGGTTTGTTTGATTAAGACCAATATTATAATCAAAAGCACTGAAAAACCTTGAATTTGGGGTACTTGAGATTATTTTTTATTATCGTCTGGTTCTTTTCAGTGAAAAGACTCATCATCAGCACAGGTCTTAACCAGGAACTTCCAGAAGTTCGCATTCAGGCAGAGACAATGCATGTTATCAAACAGCAACAACAGTGTGATTCCTAACAATGATTCTGAATTGCGTGATAAATGTGGGTGTGGCCAATCAAGCTTTATAAATCAGACTTTTATTTTTGCACAAATCTTCCTTTTGAACATTAGCATACTGCTTGTTGTATTGATTTTGCAGAATAAATGGTGTTTTCTGTCACCACAACAATACAAACAAAAGCCCAAAACCTGACTGCAGAAGGACCAACAACAAAGTAACAGGGTTAAAAAGTTCACCCTCCCTGGAACTGCTCTTAACTGTAAAGCTGGTTTCCCTGTAGCTTTTCCCTTCGTAATGTAAATGTGAGGGCTCAATGAAATGACTATATAACTATATGTGTGTCTGAAACAAGTGGACAGAATTCAACTCAATCCTCCCTGGATTTCACTTAAATCTAAGCCATCTGTCTTTGCTGCACCAGTCATGGACAGAGAGCCAAAACCAGATTAAAACAATACTTTGACCCACTCACTAATCCCAAGATTTGTTTTAGTGTAGCAGCTCACTGCAGCAGTGAGGCAGAGATATTGTGCTGGCTGAAGCACTTATGGTGAACAAAATGGGTCATAAATGCTAGAGAAAGTGCTGGGCAAATAATTATGGTTAGTGATCTGTTTAAGCAGTTGTGGATTTTGTGCAGACATGGAAAGCTGATGTACTGTTGTCTGCTCGATGGTAGCACTGGAGGTAAATCTTCTCTATAATCTACAATTTGTGATACCTGAGCCAGCTAAACAAACAGTCAAACAGTTAACAAACAGTTAAATAACATCTGGTGCCTTTTACTACAACTGCACTATAGCTACCAGGCACTTTTAATGACTTAATGAAATTTTCAGTTCAATTCAGTTTATTTGTACAGCGCCAAATTATCTCAAGTTTCTTTTACAAAAACAAAAACAAATCCCTTCTGAGCAGCAGTTGGTGACAGCAGAGGAAAAACTTCCTTTAACAGAAGAAACCTCCAGCAGAATCAGGCTTAGTTTGGGCAGCAATCTGCCATAGGATGAGTGGATAGAGGAGAGAGAAAACAACAGCAACAATAAATAAACACTGTGTAGGCTAGGGTAGGAATTTAAAATTTGATCATTTTTACAAACAGAAAAAGACCACAAGTGCAACTAGAAAAAAAGCCTTTTCGAAAAGGTCCTGTTTTTTCTTAAAAAGACATTTAAACTGGCAGCAATTAAATTATATTAAATTAAAAAGTAGTCTAGATGTTTTGTTTTTCTACTCCTAATTGTAAATGATCAAATAATGTGGACAATCTATAAAATTAGCTTTTTAATATATTAAGCTAGAAAGCAGCGCTCAGACCACGGTTTATGCTCACGTTCAGGACGACGTGTGCAGGACAGTAGCATTTAGGTTTTCCTAGTACTACACGTTAACATATCACCAGCTAGAAAACAAGAGAAAGCCAAGCTTCAAAAGTCATTAACTGTTTTCTGTGCAATACAGTGCAGTTCTCCATGTGAAGCGCTTAAAAAGAAAATAGGGTTTTATGCAATTTTCTTAGTCTATACTTGGTCTATATTTTTGCATCTGCAGCTGTTTTGTAATATTCTCGCACCAAACAACATGTTCGTGGTGACAGATCCATTGTTTATGTATTCTGATTAGGTGGCAATGCGCCATTTAGGTGCTCATTTTGGCACAAAATTATGTTTACTTTAAAACCTGTTCAGAGCACCTATTACTGCAGATACTGGGCAATTTTAGTGCTTTACTTAACACTGTCACACACAGACATACCTCTCCAAAATAATAAACACATCAGGTGTAGCCTCTTTCTGTCTGATGCTCTTTTTAAATCAACTGCAGAAATGCAGTTGCACGATACGCAAACTGCATGGGGTCCAGTGAGGGTGGCAGCAGGGTCTTAATATAGCGCATGACTAGCCTCTTGAAGTACTTCATAATGATGGGTGTGAGTGCGACAGGATGATAGTCATTGAGGCATGTCACTGTAGACTTCTTCGGCACTGGGTCGATGGTGGTGGATTTAAAGCATGTTGGCAGGACGACTATCATGACTTAAGGTAGCTCACATAGTCAATTTCCTCAACTTGTGCGACTTATATTAATTTCCACAAGGTATGCACACAGCTCTAACCACTGACAACAAATACCCACCGCATGCAAAGAACATTTAGCACAGATATACCTGTCTACAGAGAAAGGGCTTAGAAGGAGAAGAAGAAGTACTTTATTAATCCCCAAGGGGAAATTCAGTTGTTACAGCAGTTATTAAATTTGAGATTATTGGGGGGGGGGGGGGGGGGTATTTGTAGGAGTCCACAATCTCTACTTCGTCTCCAAGGATGGAGACAGGGACTGGGGTCTTCCTGTTCCTCCTAAAGTCCACCACCAGTTCTCTGGTTTTCTTGATATTGAGCTTTAGACAGTTGTTGTTACACCATCAACAAAGCTTTTTATCAAATGTCTGTATTCCTCATCGTTATTATTGTTGATGCATCCAATGATTGAAGAGTCATCAGAGAACTTTTGGAGGTGACAGGTTCCTGAGTTGTAGCGGAAGTCTGAAGTGTAGAGTGTAAACAGGAATGGTGCTAGTACAGTTCCTTGAGGTGCACCGGTGCTGCTCATCACCACATCAGATATGCAGCCATCTAAGTGAACAAACTGTGGCCGCCCAGTGAGGTAGTCTTTGATCCACTCCACCATATCTGCGGGAACCTCCATATCCTGCATCTTTGCACTTAGCAGGTGCTGAATAGTGTTGAAAGCACTTGAAAAGTCAAAAAACATGACTCTCACAGTGTTGCCCTGCCTCTCCAGATGGGAGTATGCTCTGTGCATTAAGAAGATGATGGCATCTTCCACTCCGATGTGTTCTTGATATGCAAACTGCAGGGGGTCCAGAAATTCAGACACTTGGGACCTCAGGTGTTGCAGGACCAGTCTCTCAAACCCTTTCACTAAGGGTACTGGGACGCGTTCTTTTTGGTAATGGGACAATACAGGAGGTTTTCCATAACTTAGGCACCTTTTTGAGCCTCAGAGAAAGGTTGAAGAGTTTCTGAAAAACCTCTGCAAGCTGTCCAGCACACACCTTAAGTACTCTGGGACTGATCTCATCTGGTCCTTTTGCTTTGTTGGCCTTTAGTTTAGCTAGTTCCTTCCTCACCTGTTCTGTGGCAAAGGCTGGGCCTGTGTATTGTGTTAATGAGGAGTCAGATGATGAGGGCAGGGGAGGAGTTATTGGAGGTGAGGTATACTTCAATGTTGTATGGCTGCTGATAGAGGAGATGGCATCAGTGCGCAATGGGGAGGCAGCATTGGCAGAGATGTTGGGTGGGGGGATGTGAAGAGACCCCAAGGCATCAGCTAAGGTGGTGTAGGGAGGAGGGATGGTGTGTGAAGACAATGGATCAGAGTAAGAAGCAGAGGTGGTGTCAAATCTATTGAAGAACAGGTTAAGTTCATTAGCAAACTTTGAGTCTCCTTCCACAGCAGTGTGTGACTTCTTATAGCCAGTCATTATTTTCATCCCATTCCACACCTCTTTGATATTGTTCTGTCTCAACTTGTGCTCTACTCTGTCTCTATAGAGCTGCTTTGCCTCCCTTAGTTTCCTCTTGAGTTCCTTCTGTGCGGCTCGGAGTTCCTCCTTGTCTCTTGCCATGAACCCCTCTTCTTTTTGTTGAGGAGGCCTTTAATGTCCTTATTTATCCGTGGCTTATTATTGGGGAAACAACAAACTTTTTTTGGATGGAACAATATTGTCCTCGCAGAAGTGGATGTAATCTGTGATGCAGTGAGAGATGCATTCGATGTCCTCACCATGAGCGTCCATGACAAGGTCCCAGTTTGTAACCCTGAAGCACTCCTGCAGGGCCTCCTCAGCATCCTTTGACCAAACTTTCACATACCTCTTGGTAGCAGACTGCTGTCTTACTACAGGCTTGTATGTTGGTACTAAATATATTAAGTTGTGGTCTGATCCACCAAGTGGGGGTAGGGCTGAAGAGCTGTATGCCTCCTTCACATTGGCATAAAGGAGATCAAGAATCTTATTTTCTCGTGTTGCACAGTCCACATACTGTTTGAAGTTGGTCAGAGTTCCCGAAATACTGACATGGTTAAAATGGAGGAATGTAAACAGTCACAACAATGGCATGTGAAAACTCACGGGGCAGGTAGTATGGTCTCAGTCCAACCACCAACAGCTCAATGTCTGGAGTACAGATACAGTCTTTCACTGTTACATGTCCAGGGTTGCACCATTTGGAGTTAACAAAAACTGCGAGACCACCTCCTCTTTTCTGTTTGCCTCTGTCCGCTCGCACTAATGAGAAACCAGGCAGTTCAAGCGAGCTGTCCGGTATATTTTTATTCAGCCAGGTCTCGGTGAAGCAAAGCAAGCTACACACTCTGTACTCTCGCTGGCTGCTAGCTAAAGCTGTAAGTTCATCCACTTTGTTGCAGAGTGACCTCACATTCCCCATAATAGCCATTTTGGGAGAAATGGTTTAAATCTCCTACCTTTTTCTCGATGCTTCACTCCTGCTCTGCAGCCCCTCCTACGCCTCCTCAGGTCTTGGGGGATGTCAGGTTTTATACCAAGAAGCAGATTTGTTCCCTTGAGAGCTAGCAGTTGCTCTCTTGTATAGATGCCGTTGCCACAGAAACATATATTTACTGATGCAGTTTCCATAATCTCCATATGTCTCTCCACAGGAATTAGAAAAACCCAACTCGTCCACTTTCATCCGTTATCAGAGAGAAAGCATAGATCTTGATTTGACTTGGATTAACAGATGATAATTCAGTAAAAAAAACAAAAAACAAACAGAGGAGCTGCTGTAACAGGCTGCCACCTAAGGGGCGCCATTCTAGAATTTGAGTTGAGGACAAAATTATTAGCCCCCCTATGAAATTTTAAGTTTATTTAAACATTTTCCCAAGTGCTGTTAAACAGATCAAGGAATTTTTAACATAGCTTTTTTCTTATTTTGGATGCTTCAATTATTTTACTTTGCACACAGAAACAAAATAATTTCACAAAATCCAAAAACCAGCATGGTCAAAATTATTAGCCCCCCTGATGCTAATAAGATTGTGTATTGTTTTTGCTGGATAACAGCATGCAGTCGTTTGATGTAGTTTGCAACAAGTCTCTGATACATCTCCTGAGGAATCCCAGCCCATTCTTCCCAATCTCTCAAATTTGATCGTCTTCTGGCATGGAGCCTGGTCTTCAGTTCATCCCACAGATTTTCAATGGGATTCAAGTCAGGGCTTTGTGCAGGCCAGTCAATAATGTTCATTTTGGTGTTCTGGAGGTAGTTCTTCACCAGGAGCGACGTATGCTTTGGGGAATTATGTTGGAAGACAAAACAATGACCCAAACCCAGTTTTGCTGCTGACTGCTTCAGGTTTTCTTTCAAAATCTTCACATATCCTTCTTTCCTCATGATCCCTTCAACCTTGACAAGATTCCCAGTTCCAGGTGCACTGAAGCATCCCCACAGCATAATACTCCCACCATCGTGTTTAACTGTGGGGACAGACTTCTTTGGGTTATAGGTTTCTCCCTTCTTTCTCTACACATAGGCAATGTCTCTATGGCCAAAGAGCTCTAGTTTGGTCTCTGACCAAAAGACATGCTTCCAGTATACATCTTTCTCCAGATTGTCCTTAGCATACATTTGTCTGGCTTGTCTCTTCTGTGGAAGTAGAGTTTTTCTTGGCCTGAATCCTTGCAGTGCATTTCTGTGCAGGGCTCTAGTGACTGTTTTCTTTGAAACTACAATTCCTGACTTGGCTAAGTCATTAACTGGCGTTTTTGTAGTTGTTCTAGCATTTTTAGACACATCTCTCACTAGTTTTAGTCTTTGAAATCTTTCGCTTCCTACCTCTGCCAGACTTGTTCTGTAGTGTCTGGCTTTCTTTGAATTTCTTGATTATACTTCTCACTCCACTTCTTGACACTTGGAAATGCTATAACTTTGTATATCTGTGCTCTAGTATTCTTCTACTGATTTCTTTTGTTTTTGGCATGATGCTTTCTCAGGAGACAGCTTAAATCCTTAATAAAGTTTGTATACTGTAAAGTGTAAAGTGTAGGACAAGCCTCAGTTTTAACTTGACTGAGTGATTGATTGATTGATTAGAAGCTCTGAGCATTACAAACTTAAAGTACATGATTGCATAACAGTGGTTTTACTTTGGTCAATAAAAACGTCAGTTCCTACAGGGGCTAATAATTTTGACATTTGTAATTTTTCTTTTTTCTAAAGTTATTTTCTGCAAAAACAGTTAATTTATGCTGTCTAAAGAAAACTTGTATGTTTAGAAGTGCTATATTGAAAATCCCCTGTTCTGTTAAAAACTCACTTGGGAAAATGTTGAAAAAAAACTTTAAATTTCATAGGGGGGGGGGCTAATAATTTTGTCCTCAACTGTAAATTCAAAGATCAATCTTCTGATTTTAAACCCATACTAGATTCAAATAAAAATTGTGATTTTTATTTTAATTTTATATTTTTATTTTAATAATGTTTTTATTTTAATTAATCCATACACAAATACCATCCTCACCCTCAAGAGGAGTTCACATTTCAAGGATTAAAGGGTTAAATGAAATTCAGAGCTGATTTAAGGCAAAAGACTAAATAAAGCTTCTTTTCTTATGCCATAGAGATATTCACTTGCATAGCCAGTGCCACACTAAGGAGTACTGCTACGACAAATAGTGTGCTAATCCCAGGATTTGCCCTATTATACTGACACATGAAGCTGGGTTTAAAATTCTAATGTGTAAATCTCATTCTAGAGTAATATTATCTCCTTAAGACATTACAGATTTAATATTATAGATTTAATACACTATAAAAGCAATGTAAAGTGATGGCTTTAACAACAGTGATTTTCAGTCAACAAATACCATGGGAATTAGCAGATGTTAGCATTAGTACCTGCAGGTGACAATGAACACTCACAGGGGGCACCATCTCACCATCTGACAGTCAAATCTCATAATCCTCTTGTACAGTGTCTAGTTTCTTGGGCCTGTAAAATGTGCCTCCCACCCTACACGCCTGCCCTTTGGCCCATTAAGGCTTATTATCTGCCCATTACACTACTGGTGACCTCGTTAGCACAGCGTCATCCTAATCAGCCCCTCAGGGATATGAGCAGACGGACAGGCTCATGAGGCTGTGAGTTCACATTCTGAGTGGGTGCATTTATCAGCTCCACAGAGAGCATAAACTGCAAGGCCATATTACATGTCACTGTATTCAAATACATTTTTCAAGAAACACATTTTGTGAAAAAGCTGCATTTGTGACATCATCCAGAGTTGTTTTTTTATTTGCCCAATTTTACAAACTTAAAGATTCAAAATGAACCAACATTTTGTCTATATGAAAAAAGGAAAAATAAATCCCCAGGTATTAACTAAGGCAAACTGGGATCACTAGGAATCAGAAAACATGAATCAGCAGGGAAAGTTAATCTAATGTAAATTAAATAGCCTTTTAACACTAGAACCATAATGCTTTGATGTCATGATACTGTTACTGTCTCTGCTTTAGGATGTTAGGTTCCATTTAGTAAGAAACTAGGAATGGATAAAAAATTTGAGATAACCATCTGTCTGCACCAAAATTTTTGCATCGCTCTGTTTCTGTGTGCTTTTACATTTTAGGCTAAAAATGTCTGTTTGTAATGTTTGCAAATTATGAAACAAATTTTAATCATCATTTCCTTCCTAAAAAGTCTTCTTCTTCCCCCTCTGTGACACAAATAATTTTGCAATTGCGCTCACAGGAGAAATTAAAGATATGACATCCACTAATTTTGTAAATCTGTAATACTACCACTGGAGTGCTATACATTTGGGAATATTAGAAAATATGTACCCACTACTATCAATAATAAGAATAATACTATAGGGTATACTCCTAGCTCTGTGTTCCCAAGCATCTAACATCATAGTCTCTAAAAACTAGAGATGGGGAATATTGCCTTAAGGGCACAGTGTTTTTGTCAGTCTATATTACAGGTGTCAGCAAACTCAGCCTTCACGTAATCTCACTAGGTGATCCTCTGTAAGAAAGAAAGTAACTTCAAATAAACTAACACAGATAATACCTCCAGGCTCTCTGGACTTTGACTTCACCCTAAAAACACTTATAAACAAATCTTATTCAAATCAGTTCATGCCATCAATACTACTAACTCACAACAACCACTTCTTTGGTCTTCCAGGTGTAGGTTGCTGGATTGTGCTGCAGTATTATCATTACATCACATTACTTACCATTTTGCATCCATTGTCCTAATATTTTAAATGTTTTTTATAATTTAGAGTTGTTTTCAAGCATCTCTCAAATACCTGCTTTATGCTAAACCAGTCCTGAGTGCAGATCAGAAGGTCCCCTTTAAAGGCTGATACAGTGTGTACGAATATTAACATCAGTAACATCATAATGGGTAATTAATTATGTGAATATTAGAAGACTGAAGAAGTGCCCTGTCCAGGAGAGTCTAGGTGACATTCCAACATATTCCCAATATTAACGACAAATGACCTAATTACTAAAATACCATGTGGTTGAACATCCTGATGATTGCATGATTTCTAGCCATTAGGGAGATCAGAGACAACGTTGGACTACTCCAAGCTTTAAAGAAAATCACTACAAACTGAGCCTTTATTGAGCATACAGGTTAAAAGTCAACTTAGTGAAATATTGGGCTACTATGCTGTCACGACGTGGAGAAGGGTCAGTCGGGGGGAAAGTTAGGAGGCTGTAGTCGTGACCAAAGACGGTAAATGACGCAAAGACAGATAATGATATGAACGCCATGACTTGAGCAGAGCAGGATGATACACAGCTATAACGTTAAGTAACTTTAACGCCACAGTGGTAGCCAATACCGCAGTGATCCCGAAGAACGCAATTCAAGCCAGCACAATTACGCTCCTTCGTAACCCTTAATATACGCAGTATAAAATCAACCATACAACCCGGATATTACAGATAAAGCACAGGCAAAAACACAAATAAAGAAAGAGACCAACCTCCAAAAGAAACTGCCACACAAAGTGCCCAGTCGGACTGAGACGGTGTGAGCTACTCCGACGGCCCCACACAGGAAAGTACAAAGAAAAACCCGCGGCGTCGCTTCTGTTGTCGCTCCGTGCTGCTGCCGCCTCCCTCTCTGTCCAGTCTGCATGTCGACACTCCGACAGACCTCGGAAATGAGCCTAACAAGACAGTGTCCAGCTACAATCCAACTTTCTCCTTAAATGAAACAAATTCCGGGCCCAAATTACTCCCTATTGACCTCTGGCTGCTGAGTCTAGTCTAGTAGTTCCGGTGGTCTAAGAGCGACGTAGCTGCCATTATTCAGACAAGTGAAATAACAATATTTTGGAGTATTTGAACGATTCTGACAATAATAACATGCTGGCTTTAAATAACTAAAGTGTATCTTAAAATTTTGACTTTCAATGGTCATTTAATATTGTTTAATATTATTTCCCACTGTAACTACAAAGTAGTCTCTTAGCCAGTGCAGCTTTATGTAGGCTGTAACAAATACCCTATTTTGCAATTATAAGAAGCAAGTTACTTTGCCTACAGTATTTCTTAAGAAAAGAACATAATGGACATCGTGCATTTAATTATTTATTTACTTGTTTTATTTGTTTTTATTTATTAGAAAAACTTATCAGAATGTTATCTTGCCAATTTAATTTTAATAGCTATTTCTGAGAATGCTTAAATTTGTCTCTTTTCAGGTGAACTTTGGAATTAGTGTGTAGTATGGACTTAAGCTTATGGGCTTAAGCTTCATATTTTTAAACGTAGATCTCACAATTCTCAAAAGATGGAAGGATCTCATTTAGGGCCAGAAACTGAAAGTTTAGTTGGTGACATCTGACCACATTCCCATTCTGTGACTCTGCCTAGCTCTACGTTATAGGCCCCCAAGCCACACTTACAAGAATGGGGCCCCATCCTAGGGAAGAAGGGTGTGGCATTTCTCTTTCCTTTGTTCCCTTCTTTATCTGTTCTCAGCCCAAGACAATAGCTTTCTAAAGAATGGAATTAGATGGAGGAGGAGCATAGACTGCCTGATTCTGTGATTATTCTGCAAACATCAAAGCATTTTCTTCTCTAAAACATTTTCTTAAAAATGTCTGCCCTGTCTAGTTAATCAGAGGGTGGGAGCTGATGTAAACTGTGCTGCACTCACCTAAGGGTGAGTTGTTCTGCTTTAGCCACAATACAAAGAGCTGTGGCCTAATGCATATCATTTGCTTGTCAAGTTCAGAGTGAGAGAGTAAAGACTGTCTATGCAAAATAAATGGGGAATTGCAGATTGTAAGATAAATGAAGAGGCAAAGTTTAATAAAAATCATCTGTTACCAACAAATCCGATGCATATCTGACAATTACTTTGTCGCCATTACGCTAACTGTGAGATGTAGAAAAAGTAAAAAACCTGCAATCTGCCAAAATTAGAGTTTCATAGACTGATAGACACTTCAGGAATACTTTAACAATATTTAAAAAGCTCACATAAATGGATTAATTCAATGTTTAGGCATTAATAGTTTCAAAGTCATAGCACACATGCAACTCCCACTAACCCACTAAGGCAGAGCAGCAGCAGGAGCACTGCCTGTCCATCTGAGAAAAGTGAAGAGAAATTTTTACACGTCCAGGCTAAGCTAAACTAACTCCGTATTTAATGCAAAGTCATTAGATTGATTGCATATTATGCTGGGAAAGAAAGCAAGTAAATGTCTCTTAAATATTGACCTTTTTGACATGTTAAGGTAGCTTACACATCTAGAAATTGAACTGTCTTTAAATGAAATCAGCCATGTTAAAATAAAAAAGAAATATTGTACAAATAAGTAATAACTGAAACACCCACAGATTTTAGAACAAAGAAACTGAAACTTGAACAGCATTATCCTTTGACCTGGGTCTCCCATACAAAGTCCAGAGTGTTTTGTCAGCTGATGTCAGTGGCATTAGTTCAGTTATAATAACTTTGGTGCTTGGCTCTGATCTTTGATGTTCAACACAGAACTCCTCAAAAAACATTTTCATTTCTTTTCTCTTCTCAAATTTCAGAGCAGCAATTTGATTCTGCATTATTGCATAAAGTTCTGGTTTGGCTCTTGAGTTGTACCAGGAGAAGCTTTTTTGCCAATGAGTATAGCACTAACCTGTTTAGAATGCAAGACTTGGTGTCTGTAATGTTAGTCGACAAAACACTATGAGTCAAAGATAGATAACTGCGGAGGTCTTAGTGTACATATATAGCAGGTAACCTATGGTAACACTACAAACACAACTGCAGCTACAGTTAAAAGATTCTTATGAGCTTATGCACTGTGTTTAGTTGAACAAATAGCACATATTTTATGGTTTAAGGCCTTGTGGTATGTTTAAATTAAGCAGGGCCTGCCCTGACTCCCTCCCCACCTGACCTCACCCTTGCAGTCATCCAGACCAGCCATCATAACAAGCCAAAGTAGGGTTTTGCTGCCCTCTCTGGTTTAACACCTGATTTACCTCTGACCACTACCAGCACCACCTGTGTGAGGGCTGACATGTGCTCTGTTGCACTCGCAACCTCCTGAACCAAGACTCGGAGCTGGTTCCACAGGGGAGGAGCTTGATAGCTAAAGAAAATACAAGCAACTGGATTACTGTTTGACATAATTTATGTCAAATGTCTAAAATGCAGGCAACCTGGAAATGACATGTTATATGAATTATTACATGAATCACATGTTATTCTGCTGACAGAATTTTGATGGACCTTTTGTATTCCAAAATATTGTATCTGTATGCAGGGATCCAGCTGTGAACATCATGTACTTAACATTTAATGTTTCTTATCTGGTTACATGAAAGAAAAACCCTGCTAAATGCAGTGAACTATAGTATAGAAATAGGGAAACACATGCAAACTTCATGGTAAGTTAGATATAGTACAGCTATACCTCAGAAGAACCTGCAGATGTCAGCAGAATGCCACATATACTTAATTTAATCTTTGATCCATCAGGGAGTATGCTGCATATCTCAACCTGTTATGAAACTTCCTGTTCACGTATTTCATGCCCTGTGTTTAGCTATTTGATATTGCACCTACAGTGTCCCCATACAACAATCAGTGTTTGCATATAATATTGCAGCTTTAGTTACATGCAAGTATGACACTACACAGTATGTAGTAGTAACCAAACCTTTACAATGGCAGGTTAAGAGCAGAAAACAGTTTTAATTTTGAAATGATGAAACTGTCTGTTTATAACATGAATTATCACCATCTCCACTGTCGCCCCCTCAGCCTTATGGAGCTTTTTAGCATCTAATTGTTTTCATTTTGTGGCTAGAAATTGTCTGCAATAGACTGGTGACCTGTCCAGAGTGTACCCCTGCCTTCCACCCAAAACAGAGTTGGGATAGGCTCCAGCAGATCCCTGTGACCCTGGTTAAGGAATAAGCGGGTATAGAGATGGATGGATGGATGGATGGGCGGGCTAGAAATTGTAGTATTTTGGTTTAGGGACAGGCCTTACATTTTCAGTGGATATGAGAACAATGTGTCTCACGATTCCCCTGAGAGAGATGAACCTTTATTTGTCACACAATGCAGAAATTCACAGAACTGACAGAAACACAAAGAACACATGCAAAATATGTTTCTACAAGACAACAACCATTTTAAATGTACTTTTTTGTAGGCACCACTTTCATGTTGTGTCATATAATTGTAATTGTAATGCTTTATGTTTGCACACTCCTAAACCATCTCAAGATATTTCCAATATTTTGTATGGTTGTACATTTTTGGATTGATGAATTGAGTGGGATGATAGGTTGGTGAATGTTTCTCTTTTTCTGACATCAGTTAATAATCGTATACAGTTCAAATTGATCTGTCTGAAATATTGAGTAATGACATGTGTATCCCAGGGAAAAAAAGGACCTGCAGACTCTTTGAAATAATTACTTCCTGGTTTTCAACCAGTCTCACTCCATGTGAGTATAAATATCCAGGTCAACTGGGTCAAATTCTCTTCATCCTTTGACTCCTGCATGGTCAGCATGGTAGCACCTTATGGCGCATTCTCAAACTGAACTAAACTACGGTTTGAAACACTCAGATTTTCTCATTCAGCGGTGAGTCACATTGATAATTCAAGGTAACAGTCTATAATGCTGTTATGGGATCTGCTTATTTATTTGATGCTGTACAATACTTTAGGAAAGAAAGTAACAAACTTTAACTGAAAAAATATATTGACTTAAGGAAAAATGATGTTGTACAACAATGATTTCGAAGATTGACTATTCCTTGTGACCTTTAAAGGTCAGGTTTTTCCCTGATAGAATTTGGTACGAGTTGGGCCTAACTGGATTCTCAACTCTGCACCATGGCGAGCTAACCCACGAACCTTCATTTGGAAACCCTAATTAAGTGGGCTGCCTTACTTCTGGTGGGGTGGGGTGATGACCAAATTACAAAAACCCAAACTTCTTAAACAGCCCTAATGGAGGCAAAGTTTATTAACAACAAAACAATTGAGCCAGCACAACACCAAATCAAGCTTTGATCAGTCAGCAAGTCCCAACAGGACCCAGATAGCTAGGTATGGGATTGTCCCTTTTTTGCTTTTGTTTCTAAGAGTGAGATTGAGATGAGATGATCTGATATCTCTCTGTCTCTGTGTTACATACACAGACAGGACATGTTAGCTTAGAAAGCGGGTGGAAGCAGGTCATAAGAATCATAAGAATGCATAAAACTCTAGGATGGCCGATGGTGAAAGATAGGATGGTTGTGTCTCTGCTTTGCTTCACAAGAAATATTTCTGTCTAGAGTCCCAAATGTTCTGTACAGTCAACTTTTATATAGTAGTAATAGTCACAATTTTAACGCCAGACATGCATCAAAAGGATGTTTTTTACTTCCTGTTCTAAAAACCAATGCAAAGAAACAAACTGCTCTGTATAGAGGAATGAAAATATGGAATGATCTGACTTCGGATATTATAGATTTTTCAATTAGTAAAATTAGTTTCAAAAAGTCCTTAAAGAAATACTTGATGGCACAATATACAGAAAACAGTTGATTCTTGTTACTTGATTGAATTTTTGGATCTAGTGTAGGGATTTTGGATCTAGTGTAGAGATTTGGTAACTTTAATGTTATGAACAGCTACTTTACATGATTTGTAAGTTAAAAATTAAATTTACAATTAAAGCTCACTGATGAACATATATTTTGTTTGCTGTGCTAGACCTGTTTCTTGAAAAGTAAGAATGTTTCCATCTGTGCTGTATTTCTGTGCATCATATTTAGCTATACCATGGGTTTGCCAGATTTTGGCCTCTGTATGTGCACCATGGTAACAAATATGATAACCACACTTTAATAACAAATCTCAGTCTATGTGATCTCGCATGTGTACCAAAACAGTGTTGCAGCTGAGGTCTAAGCCTAACAAGCAATAAAATGTCAAGTATAGGGAGTCCATTATTTTCCTTTGTGTGTGTATATGTAGAAAGAGAAATACCTTGTTTGGATTTTACTTTTGAGAGTCTTAGTAAGTGTGCAAAAACCTCCTGTTAATCTTATTATTTTTTTTTTATTTTGAAACTTCAACTTCAGAGATATTTTGTCAAGAGCAATTTAATGGACAACATTGCTTTACATAAGCTCATCAGAAAGAGCTCACCAACATTTTTATGGATTTGATTTTCCCTTGCTCTCTACAGAGCAATGTCGGAACAGTGACACCAGAGGCTTAATCAAGTATAAAACAGCTTTATGTGGAGATTATATAGACTAATATGCCAGAAGAAAAAAAAAAAACAAAACGAAAAAAAAAAAAAACCCAAAAACTGGCTTGGCATATTTGGACATGTCAGTCAGTGTGGATTGAAAACATTTGACAGGAGTTATGCCTTCCCACACAAAGTGAATGTCAAAAACAAGTCTGAAATGCACTCTATGTAAACTGGCCTGTAGAGTCTCCTGAGTCTGACAGATTACGCTATCTGAAAATTCTGGTGTATGTATGACAATGCCTAGTAGTATAGAAACATACAAATATTTTTGGTATTTAAATACCACTTGCTCTATCATTACAACCCAATGCAACAATGTTAACCATGAAGCTGCCACAGTCATCGTTCACTACCACAATTTAACAATCCAGCTAAATTCCTGTGCTGATGACGGCCTAGATCAGGGCTTTAAACAGGGCTTGTTACCTTAGTAATTCAGGCATTTTTTCATGCCTAATGAGCAATGCTTTATAACACGGAAGGACAAAAGACCACAAACCACATCTGGGTCATGCCTAGTTCAAATCAGATCCTTTTCTTCCTGTTCAAATCTGGCCAAACTATTCAAAGCCATCAGCTTTGCACATGCAAGGATTTGTAAAACTTTTTACATCACATTTTGCTTTTCAAAAATGCATAAATGTGTATTAATTTTCCAAACAGAGCATTTTACAGGTCACAGTACAGATGTCATTTTGGACAATAAATCCCAGGGGGTACCACTTATAGTGAACATGAGAGTGTCATGTTTAAAGCTGTGAGTGTGGGATCAGTTGCCTTGCTAAAGCACTGTTTTAAGTAGTAGTAGTGGAAAATCTGACCTGATTTGTTTATTTGGGGATTAGATGTGGCCAGAGTGCTCTCTAAAACCTGGATTAATGATGGATGTGCAGGAAGAATGTGGCTGATTTGTTAGAATATAATAAGAGTCTGTCTGTTTTCTTAGTAGCAGTTAAAACCAACTGGCGACTGCAGATAGGAATCCAGGAACAGCGTCTCAAACTCATTACAATCTGGATGTCCCAGTATCTCCATAAGAAGCCTCCAGCTAATCCAGAATGCTGCAGAATTGTTTGTCAGAGTCCTGACAGGAACTAGCAAGAGAGATCATATTTCTCCTATATTGGCTTCTCTTCATTGGCTCCCTGTAAAATACAGAATAGAATTTAAAATCCTTCTTCTCACATACAAATCCCTTCATGATCAAGCTCCTTCATACCTTAAAGACCTCATAGTACCATGTTATCCCAATAGACCACTTCGCTCTCAGAGTGCAGGTCTACTTGTGGTTCCCAGAGTTTCCAAAAGCAGAATGGGAGGCAGAGCCTTTAGCTATCAAGCTCCTCTCCTGTGGAACCAGCTCCCAGTCTGGGTTCAGGAGGCAGACACTCTCTGTACTTTTAAGGCTAGACTTAAAACCTTCCTTTTTGACAAACCGTATAATTAGGGCTGGCTTCAGGTAACCCTTGAACCATCCCTTAGTTATACTGCTATAGGCCTAGACTGCCCGAGGACCATCGGTGCACTGAGCTCCCCTACCCTAACCCTCCCCTCCCTTTCCTTTCCCTCTCTTCGTCTCCTCCCCCCTCATATGTATAACCACCACTGAATGTTACTAACCTTGTGCTCTCTCTCTCCCCTAGTTTGTGCTCTCTTCCTCTCCCTCTCTCTCTCTGTACCTTCTGCAGGTGTCCCTGGTCCTGGAGCTGTTTATCGCTGATGTGCAGTTACTGGCCCCACCAACTTGCAGTGTCTATTTGTTGTTTATTGTTGCTGTTCTTTTCTCTCTGCTCTATCCACTCACCCCAACCGGTCGAGGCAGATGGCCGCCCAAACTGAGCCTGGTTCTGCTGGAGGTTTTTTCTTCCGTTAAAGGGAGTTTTTCCTCACCACTGTCGCCAAGTTCTGCTCATAAGGGAATTGTTGGGTTTTTTGATTTTTCAAAGTGCCTTGAGATGATTGTATTGTGATTTGGCGCTATATAAGTAAAATTGAATTGAATTGAATTGAACTGAAGATCAGGTTTGCATCAATCCAGAAGCTTCTTTCATCGCAAACGAGTGAATCGAGTGAATCTGAGTGAATCTGAGTGACGTCAGAGCAACGGGCTCACCCTGCAACAAACAGCCAATGCCATCACCACCAGAGAGCAGCGATCCGGTTGGGAGAAAATGCCCATGCAGTTGGGATGCACTCAGCTGCCTTAAAAGAAACGAGAACGAAGAGGCGACACTGGATTATGTTTTTATTGTGGGTATCCAGGTCACCAGGTCTGGAGATGTCTGTTAAACGATGGACTCACCAGTGAGCAAGAGAGTACTGGGGAATCAAACAGCTTGTACTATAATTCCCTCTCGACCTAAAACCATTATATATTGGGTTACTATTTCAACCCAAAAACTGTACTGTGAACAGTTGCTTTTGGTGGACTCAGGAGCAGAAGCTAATCAGATGGATACTATCCTCGCACGGATGTTGGGATTGGAGTCGGAGCCCCTTTCCAAATCTATGAAGGCTACAGCTCTGGATCTCAGGCACCCCCACTACCCACTAATTTTAGGCTATCCCTGTTTAAGATTACATAACCCACTGTTCTTGGAAGATTGTATACATTATAAAAATGGCTGCTTACAATAAACTTGCTTCTTGCTATTGCAGTTGTTAGAACACAGAATGGAGGCGCTTCCAAAAATCCTGTATTCTAATGTTTCTTTGAAGCTGTGAATCAGGACTCATTTAAATGAGTTAAAGACTTTATTTAGGAAATTTGTTCTAAAAACATTACATTCTGATCCTTTTCTGAAGTTGAAACAGAAGTGATCATAATCTGGAAGTTGACAGAGCCACAAGCATGTTTCTTTCCTTTTTCACAGACAAATCATCTGACTTTCTAAGAGTTTCATTTTAAAATGATATGCACCCTTAAAGAAATCCATTTAGTCTTGGCAATTAATTGATGCCATGAAGCTAAATCTATATTTGTAATTAAGAGATGATGCACTTTTTCACTTTCTTAACGAGAATGACATGAAATGACAGCCATCATATATATATCAGGGCTGTCAAATTTAATGCGTTAACACAAACTAATTTTAATGGCACTAATTTTATTAACGCACGATTTCCTGTTTGACCCGTGGCCTAGCCCATAGTAGGAGTAATGGAAAATGCAGTCATAGACAGTAAAGAGTGCAGCAGCAAACAGAAATGGAGAAAGAAAAAGGTCTTCTGAATGGTAAGTTCATTTACAAAACGATGTCTGCAGATACTTAGCAACACCTGCCACATCCATACCTTGTGAAAGATTGTTTTCACTGTCAGGGCATGTTGTTCAGAAAAAGTGAGCTGCCCTGTCATCTGAAAACGTAAACAAGCTCTGTCTGTTTGAGCAACTGGCTCAGTGCAAAGAAAGAGAAATAATGGGAACTTGTGTTTTTTCCATGTTCTTTTTTTCCACGTGTTTAACAGACATGAACAAGATCTTTGAAAAACATATCTACAGTCTTTGAAACATGTCTATGTTCTTTATGCTGTATGTTTAGGGTGGTTTCACTAATAATAAACATACATTTGCATAAAGCATCCGTGTTTGTCCATGCCCATGTTGATTAGAGTATTAAAAAGCTGAAAAGTATTAATTTAAGGTACATTTAGAACAGACAAAAATGTGTGATTATGTTGCAATTAATCACGGTTAAATATTTTAATCAATTGACAGCCCTATACATATATATATATATATACAGTCAAGCCTGAAATTATTCATACCCCTATCAAATTCTGACTTAAAGTTACTTTTATTCAACCAGCAAGTTTTTTCTTGATTAGAAATGACACAGGCGTCTCCCAGAAGAAAATAAGACGATGCACAAGAGGCATCATTGTGGAAAAAATTATTACTCATTTTTTATTTACATTTGAACAAAAAGTGGCATGTGAATAAAAGTAACTTTAAGTTAGAATTTGCCAGGGGTATGAATAATTTCAGGCTTGACTGTATATATATATATATATATATATATATATACAGTGGGTACGGAAAGTATTCAGACCCCTTTAAATTTTTCACTCTTTGTGGCATTGCAGCCATTTGCCAAAATCAAAAAAGTTCATTTTATTTCTCATTAATGTACACTCAGCACCCCATCTTGACAGAAAAAAACAGAAATGTAGAAATTTTTGCAAATTTATTAAAAAAGAAAATCTGAAATATCACATGGTCATAAGTATTCAGACCCTGTGCTCAGTATTGAGTAGAAGCACCCTTTTGAGCTAGTACAGTCATGAGTCTTCTTGGGAATGGTGCAACAAGTTTTTCACACCTGGATTTGGGGATCCTCTGCCATTCTTCCTTGCAGATCCTCTCCAGTTCTGTCAGGTTGGATGGTGAACGTTGGTGGACAGCCATTTTCAGGTCTCTCCAGAGATGCTCAATTGGGTTTAGGTCAGGGCTCTGGCTGGGCCAGTCAAGAACAGTCACAGTTGTTCCAAAGCCACTCCTTTGTTATTTTAGCTGTGTGCTTAGGTTCACTGTCCTGTTGAAAGGTGAACCTTCAGCCCAGTCTGAGGTCCTGAGCACTCTGGAAGAGGTTTTCTTCCAGGATATCTCTGTACATGGCTGCATTCATCTTTCCTTCAATTGCAACCAGTCATCCTGTCCCTGCAGCTGAAAAACACCCCCACAACATGATGCTCCCACCACCATGTTTCACTGTAGGGATTGTATTGGGCAGGTGATGAGCAGTGCCTGGTTTTCTCCACACATACCGCTTAGAATTAACGCCAAAAAGTTCAATCTTGGTCGCATCAGACCAGAGAATCTTATTTCTCATAGTCTGGGAGTCCTTCATGTGTTTTTTGGCAAACTCTATGCGGGTTTTCATGCACTGAGGAGAGGCTTCCGTCGGGCCACTCTGCCATAAATCAAATTTTAGCAGGTGAAATAAGGACCAACAAAATTCTAACTAGCTGGTCAGAGCAACTGCTACCACTGCTTCACTTAATTAAAAGTGACATGGGAGGATGAATATGTCACAACCTACTAACTGGTCAGGGTAAAACCAATTAAAGAAACCCTCTTTCCAAACTGGAACAGTTCATTAACAACTTGGAAAACTGAATAACAGGTAAAATGAAGTAGACAGACTACAGCAAGTCTCTCCCAAAATTTCTGTCCTACATTTCTGCTTAAGTATTGATTAAGCTAGTGAGATATATGTTAATTAGTGATCCTTAGAAATGTGGTTAGAGCTGTACCTCCGATCCCTGTCTTTCTGCTAAGTTAACTGCCTCCTAGGTCTTAGCCTGTGTAATTAATGTGCTCAATCTAATGCTAGATTTATATTTGATGCAAGGGGTTAATGGGACTCCTAAAAAAGTACCTGTGGTGTAGACGAGTTACAGTAAAATGTCATACTTCACCCACTGAAATCATTTCAGCTATGCTATGTGTATGTATTATCGGACTGTATCCTAATCTGTATTCCTCGCAGAAACTGTTACTTACAATCTTTCATTATTTGTGAAGTAACTGAGTTTCTGTGATTTATAGAACCAGAGTTGCAGACAAACAACATTATTTTGCTGTATCTTGTTACGGAATAGGAAAACACAAGCAGTCAGTCACAGTTCTTGTAGTCCCTGTGTGGTATCACCATTGACACCTTAGTCCTGACATAGTACATATGCATAAGCTATGTTATAACCTACAACCTAAGCACCAAGCTAACGTATATAGCCGCCATGGGCTATGGTGTTGCCATTAGTGTAGAAGCATAAATGGGTCATAATGCAAGAAAGTGAATAAGATCATTTAAAAAGAATATTTTCAGGGTATAATCTGCTCAGACTTATAAACCAACAGCATGGAACGAATCTGTAGCACACACATCACAGAGCAGCTAGCCCAAAGCATACAGCTTACTATTTACCCACATAATTAAATGCTAAACTGAATGGAATACCTCATACTGAAAAATGTGTGTATGAGTAGTATTTGAGGTAATGCAATGTCTTGAATGATTTACATCAGTTGTGATGATCTAACTTATTAACGTGATTTGAAAAAACATGATTATGAAAACATGTTACCAATTAAAGTATAATTACATTGTTCCAACAATTCTTTTTTTCAGTGTATATAGTCACTCACAGTAATCAAACAAATGAAAAAAAACAACAAAAAAAAACAAAAAGGTACAGCCATTAAACCATGTTGGTATATAAAAATGTTCACTTAAGGCGGTTTAAGCTGGTTACGTTACTGGTAAAGCTTTGTGTGTTCTAGAAAGCGTACCACACTTGCATGCATCAGCAGTTGTTGTACAAGCACTGTTTCATGCATCTTTGTCAACTTTAGGTGTAATGGCACATGGATCCCTTTCTGCACTAAAAACAAATAAAATAAGTTATATAGAAATAGAAATTAAGTGAATAAAGAAGACTGTAAATAAATACATTGCTTTGTTGCTCAGTAACAGTAACAGATATACAATGCTTTAAAGGCTGGCTTTATGGATTCACTGTACCTGAAATGTCAGTGGATAAGGAGCGCTGATAAGTTTTAGTTCTTTTAGTTTTGAAAGTGACTTTGTGGTCCATACTCAGAATTAATCCACCCAAAGCAGTGAACACACACTCAGAGCAGTGGGCAGCCATTGCTGCGGCACCCAGGGAGCAGTTGGGGGTTCGGTGCCTTGCTCAAGGTTCTCACCTTCGGTCATGGTATTGAAGTTGGAGAGAGCGCTGGCTATTCACTCCGCCCCAACAACAATTCCTGCCAGTCCTGAGACTCAAACCCGCAACTTTCGGGATACAAGTCCGACTGCCCACTTAATTTCACACACGATGCACATCAACTTGCTTCTCTTGTCCTTATCAAGAACCAAATTGCAGAAGCAAAGTTTTCCAGCTGGTCAACATAGTTGAGCATTTAGCAGCAAGAGATTGATATTTTTCTTAGGAGTTGGTGGAGGCTCAAACAAGGATTTTTTTTTAAAAAAAAGCAAAAAATGCTGAGTAATACAGGTGGCGATAAATGTGTCAATGGTGATCCTGTTGTTACCTGTTGTGACTTTGGGATATGGTGGCTAACTTTTAGTGTTATAATAGGTCTGTTTTTATTTTTATATAACTGACATTAGAATAGAGCAAAACAACCTGCCCCACAAGGCTGTTGGAAGAGCACATGCTTGATAAAGTAATGTAAGGCAAAGCTGTATAAGTGGCCAATGGTCCAGTGGTGACATGTGAGCCTGAGTTGGTAAAATTCACACCCAGAAACCTGTGATATTCATCGGCCATTTTGCAAAACTTGTTGCACCATCTGATCATGCAGTATGGGAACAACTAGCTCTCTTCTAAGGTCAGTGAAATAGTTTCGCAGTTTTATTCTTTCACTGTTAGAGTTAAGGCTAAAACACACACATTCAGTAGTACACACACCAGTAAATCAGGTTAAACAGGATGTAAGCGCCGGGGAAGATCATGCGAGAGTAGGTGTCAATGTTGTGGGTGTTCTGAATAATCCGGAAGCTGCGGATGCCCTTCTTTTTGGTCCCTGTGGACTCATTATCCAGGGAGAGATGTACTACCATTCGCTCCTGTTTTTCTGATGCATCCTCAGCTGCCATGGAAGCTCTTGTGTATCCTGCTAAGCTGTTGGCATCTGCTTCACTGTATGTGCCATCCAGCATCATGGTCCTGGCATGGGACATGTCACAGGTGCAGGGGAGGGACTGGGATGGGGAGAGAAACAATAGTAACAAATCACTATTGAATACAAAATTAAAAGATGTGTGCCTTTTCTGAGATAGTTCACCATACCTGTTCCCTGACCTTTTCTCTGAGTTTCCGTTCTTTACCATCCCTGACTGTTGTCAGGTAGTTGACAGCAGCATATTCAAGCACAGAAAGGAAGACAAAGACAAAACTGACCCAAAGGTAAATGTCTACAGCTTTGATGTAGGAGACCCTGGGCATAGAAGCATTGACTCCAGTTATGATGGTTGACATGGTGAGCACTGTAGTTATACCTGAAAAACAGAAAACAGAAAACCTTGTGTTAACATGACAAAAAGGCTTTTGGGGAAATATACAGAAGAGTCATATAATCTGTGTATCTTCAGCACAGGCATTCTGTCTTCTGGTGATTTTAAATTCTCAGGAGGACAACATCTCTTAACATGTGTGAACATTACCATTCAGCAAATATGTGGCATGGTGGCTTGGTGGTTAGCACTGTTGCCTCAAATCAATTCAGTTTTATTTGTACAGCGCCAAATCACAATACAATCATCTCAAGGCAGTTTACAAAAAACAAAAAAAGGCCAGTAACTGCACATCAGCAATATACAGCTCCAGGACCAGGGACACCTGAGGAAGATAGCAGCACAACTAAGGGATGGTTCAAGGTTGCCTGAAGCCAGCCCTAACTATACGCTTTGTCAAAAAGGAAGGTTTTAAGTGTAGCCTTAAAAGTACAAAGAGTGTCTGCCTGCTGAACCCAGACTGGGAGCTGGTTCCACAGGAGAGGAGCTTGATAACTAAAGGCTCTGCCTCCCATTCTGCTTTTGGAAACTCGGAACCAGTAGACCTGCACTCTGAGAGCAAAGTGCTCTATTGGGATAATATGGTACTATGAGGTCTTTAAGGTATGAAGGAGCTTGATTATGAAGGGATTTGTATGTGAGAAGAAGGATTTTAAATTCTATTCTATATTTTACAGGGAGCCAATGAAGAGAAGCCAATATAGGAGAAATATGATCTCTCTTGCTAGTTCCTGTCAGGACTCTGGCTGCAGCATTCTGGATTAATTGGAGGCTTTTTATGGAGATACTGGACCATCCAGATAGAATGAGTTACAGTAATCTAGCCTTGAGGTAACAAATGCATGGACTAGTTTTTCTGCATCATTTTGAGACAGGATGTTCCTAATTTTGGCAATGTTGCGCAGGTGAAAGAATGCAGTTCTAGAGATTTGTTTTATGTGTGAGTTAAAGGACATGTTCTGGTCAAAAATAACTCCAAGGTTTTTCACAGTAATGCTGGAGGCCAGGGCTATGCCATCTAGAGTAGCTATAATTTGAGAAAAGTTATTTCTGAGGTTTTTTGGCCCAAATATAATGACTTCTGTTTTCTCTGAATTTAAAAGTAGAAATTTACTGGTCATCCAGGCCTTTATGTCAGTTAGACATGCTTGAAGTCTGGTTAACTGGTTTGTGTTAACAGGTTTAATAGATAGTTATAGCTGAGTGTCATCTGCACAACAGTGGTAATTAATAGAGTGCTTCCTAATGACATAGCCTAAAGCAAGCATGTACAAGGTGAACAGAATCGGTCCTAGCAATGTGCAGTTACTGGTCCCACCAACTTGCAGTGTCTATTGGTTGTTTATTGTTGCTGTTCTTTTCTCTCTGCTCTATCCACTCACTCCAACCAGTCGAGGCAGATGGCCGCCCAAACTGAGCCCGGTTCTGCTGGAGGTTTTTTCTTCCGTTAAAGGGAGTTTTTCCTCTCCACTGTCGCCAAGTGCTTGCTCATAAGGGAATTGTTGGGTTTTTTTGCTTTTTGTTTTTTGTAAAGTGCCTTGAGATGATTGTATTGTGATTTGGTGCTATACAAATAAAATTGAATTGAACTGAATTTAATTGAATAGCTGGCTGAGCTAAGTGGTAGGCTAACGAGTGCTAAGTCTGAGAAGAAAAGAAATACTGGACAAAATAGAAAGGTACTTGAATAGTACACGAATGTGTAGCGGTTAATGAATTGTTCAGAGAGTTTAGTTTGGTTTTAGGTATGTTACTAAAGCTAGTCTGTTGCTAATCCATAGGTGAGCTATATAGCGCACACAGCACAACACTCTTGCAACAGGAAGTGAATTCACTTTTCAGGAAACAGCGTAACAGGGGTCGGGAGAGCATTTAGGTGGACCAACTTCACATCAAGAAGGTTCCTAGTTCAAAACCCGACAGGGATCTTTCTGTCTGGAGTTTGCATGTTCTTCCTGTGCTTCCGTGGGTTTACTCCAGGTACTCTGGTTTCCTCCCACTGTCCAAAAACATGTATGTCAAGTTAATTGGTGATTTTAAATTGCCCATAGGAGTGAATATGAGTGTGTGTGGTTGTTTGTCTTTGTGTGCCTACATGTGGCCCTGTGATGGACTGGTGACCTGTCCAGGGTGTACCCCTGCCTTTCACCCAAAGAGAGCTGGGATAAAGATGGATGGATAATATCTTGATTCATTCTATATAAAACTTAGTCAACTAAGGGCAGCCTAGAACCAATCCCAGCTGACATTCAGTGATCACCAGGCAGATCACCAGTTTATCACAGGGCTGACATAGAGAAGACAACATTCAGTGTAACCAATTAACCTAACCCCAACCAATATGTGTTTGGACTGTGGAGGAAGCCAGAGTATCTGGACAGAACCTAAATAGACATAGGGAGAACATGGAAATTTCACACAGGTTTACTGGGATTTCAACCCAGAACCTTCTTGCTGTGAGACAACAGTGCTAACCACCATACTCCTGTGCTGCCCTGTTTTCTTCATTAATTCTTTAATAACAGAGGATTATAATTTAATCCTCACACTGGATTATAATTATTATTAATTATTATTTTAATTACACTGTAAAGGATTTCTGTAACTGGTGACCTGTTCAGGGTGTACCCCTGCCTTCCACCCGAAAGAGCAGATCCCCGTGACCCTGGTTAAGGAATAAGTGGGTATAGAAAATGGATGGATGGATTTCTGTAAATGTACAGCAGGATTTCAATGGTATTAACCTGTTATTTATAAACACAGCACTTTATTGTTAAATTAAAAAAAAAACTGTTAAATTACAGCTCATTAAACATTTAACATAACTGTAATGTATTTCTCAAATGCAACACTTTACCGCTAATCATCTTTTGATATCTTAAGCAGCAGTAGCATGCAGTGTTTTTTGCATTATGGGAAGACAAATTCACTGGAACAGCACATGTGAAGCTGGATCGGTTCATCCATTGTCACCGTTGGCGTCACCATAATTATTTGGTGAGTATCAATTTTATTTAATTCCTTGATTGGTGCAAAGTCTGTCATGCATAAGCACAAAACCAGGGATGTTTCCAGTTTGTTTGCATTGCAGAATAGCTGCATATTAGCAGCTAGCTAGAATTTCATAGCTGGTTGCCTATTAATCAGACAACACAAGGATCTATTTTAATTTCTATGTCTATTTAGCAAGTGGGTTAAAGAAACTTACTGATAATTCTGACAGTGTAAACCTTTTACAGTCTTATCTTAAGTAACATCAAGACTTCTGATCATTCCAACAACAAATATGAAACAGTATGAGACAATATGAAATAGGCAGAGGGTGGTAGGACATCACGGGCTGCTTTGAGAAGTTAAGAGAGTTAGGTGGAAAACGCTATACGGAACAGATATGTTTTGAGTGATGATTTAAAAGTTGATAGGTCCGGAGACGACCGGATGCGATGAGGGAGAATGTTCCAAAGGCGGGGCGCAGTGTGGCTGAAGGATCTAGCGCCCATGGTGGCCAGGCGCGCTGTAGGGGTGCAGAGGAGAGTGGAACTGGAGGAGCGGAGAGGACGAGGCGGAGAATAGATATGAAGTAGTTCAGTGATGTATGGTGGGGCAATAGAGTGGAGGGCTTTGTAGGTGAGAAGGAGGATTTTATAGTTTATACGGAAGGACACAGGGAGCCAGTGAAGTTGTTTAAGGACAGGGGTAATATGATGTGAGAATGGAGTTCTGGTGATGATTCGGGCAGCAGAGTTCTGGACAAGTTGAAGTTTGCGAAGTGATTTGAGAGGTAGACCAGTGAGGAGTGAGTTACAGTAATCCAAACGAGAGGTGACAAAGGCGTTAATGAGTATTGCCGTGCTATCGGTGGTGAGTGAGGAACGGATGCGGTTTATGTTACGGAGATGGGAGTAGGCCGACCGGGTAGTGGTATTGATATGCTGAGTGAAGGAGAGAGTACCGTCTAGGATGACACCCAGGCTTTTAACTTGGGGGGAGGGGAGGACAGTATTGTTGTCAATTTAAGGGGACATATGTATATGTATATATATATATATATATATATATATATATATATATATATATATATATATATATATCCACAGCGAATCATCTGTCTCCATTTAACCCTATCCTCTGTATCCTCCACACCCACAGCAACTATCCTCATGTCCTCCTTCACTACTGTCACGACCGGTTACGTGGAGTTCTGGTTGCGACTTTTGTTTTGTAGTTTCCCTCGTGGGACTAGTTACTTCTGGGTTTCCGGTAGTAATTAAGCAACACCACTCACCTGTTTTGTCTTACAGGAGCCCATGGTTTATATTCCCCTCTTCAGTCACAGACGGGTCACGGGATTGTCTGCTTCGCCACCGAGGAGGACGGCTTCAGGTTAATCTTCCGAGCCGACGAAGGGAATACTTCGTAGAAGGAATTACAGATCAAGCGTTTATGTCAGGTCAAGTGAAACGGGTCCCTGACGGTGGAATTAAGGTAGTTGTGTTCTCGGACGCTTGTTAAAGAACCAGTGACTGTTTTGTTTTTGCCGTCCATAACCTGCAAGAGAACTAATCGGAGGAGTTCATTTTGTGTAAGGCGACTGGTACTTAGTTTTGGGACTCTGCCATAGCCCTGGATTCCTGACCAGAATTACCTGTTCCGTAAGATGTTGCTCTGCTGGTCAAAACCTGGACTCTCTTCCTCATCCGCCTAGACTCCCTGCGGAGTTACCTGGTGTGGGCCTAGGTGTGAATCACTCTTCTGCCAAGCCAAGCCCCGGACTCTTCATCCCATTCCCATGGTCACTCATCTGCAATTATACTACGTTATTCCTTGATTTTCCTGTGAATAAACTTTTCTCTAAGGATTAGAGCTTTTTGTGTGGCATTTTTGGTCCTGCAGTTTTCCCAAACCTGACAGTACAATCCCGCCACCATGGACCAAGCCACTCCTACAACTTCGTCATGGTGCTCTAATATCGAGGCGGCTCTCCAGTCTCGCGAAGTCAGGTTCAACAGCATCAGCCAATCTATGGAGCGTATCTCCAATCAGCTTCATCAGATGACTCAAGGCTTACCTACACGTGAGGCCTCCGACATTCCTCTGCCGGCCTCTCCCCCTCCTGCCAGAAGCCCGGCCACTTCGGAACCAAGACCCCCCCCCCCCCCCCCCCCCCAGCTTTTCCCATGGAGGAGGCCAAGGTCATTTACATTATCTCCTTGCTGGAGGGGGAGGCAGCCCAATGGGGAACTTCCGCTTGGCAGCGACAGGAGAGTTACTGCAGAACAGCAAAGGACTTTGGACCAGGAATATGTTACTTTTCTTGTGTTTGACTCTCACCTATCCTCAAGTGTGTTAGGTCTTCCTTGGTTACAGACTCACAATCCTCGTATCAACTGGACTACTGGGGAGATATTAGAATGGAGCCCTAGCTGCCATGTTACATGCCTTCGCACCGCCCTTAACCCCTCCGCTTCGGTACCCAGGAATCGGTACCAGCCCGACCTGATCAAGGTTCCTCCCATGTACCATGACCTTCGGGAGGTTTTTAATAAGAAGAGGGCCACGTCTTTACCTCCTCATCGCCAATATGACTGTTCTATTAAACTGCTACCTGACACCATTCCTCCAAAGGGACATCTAGACCCATTATCAGGACCGGAATGAGAGGCCATGCACTCCTACATTCAAGATTCATTATCAGCCGGCATTATTCGACCATCCAGATCTCCAGCGGCGGCCGGTTTTTTCTTTGTGAAGAAGCGGGACGGAGGATTACGACCCTGTATTGACTACCGGGGGTTAAATAACATCACGGTAAGAAACTCTTACCCTCTGCCTCTTCTTACCTCCGCCTTTGAACTAATTCAGGGTGCTAAGGATTTTTCTAAACTGGACTTACGTAATGCCTATCATCTAGTTCGGATTAAAAAGGGGGATGAATGGAAGACAGCCTTCAATACTTCCAACGGCCATTTTGAATACCTGGTCATGCCGTTTGGTCTTACTAACGCTCCTGCTGTGTTTCAAAATTTGGTCAATGATGTTTTGGGAGATATGATAGACAAGTTCGTCTTTGTATACCTTGACGACATTCTTATTTTCTCCCGTTCTGAGACCGAACATATTCACCACGTCAGGGCCGTTCTTCAAAGGCTTCTCCAGAATCAATTGTTTGTCAAAGTTGAGAAGTGTGAATTCCACACCAGGAGGACCTCCTTCTTAGGTTTCGTGATAGAGCCCGGGAGGATGGCTATGGATCCTGCGAAGGTAAAGGCAGTTAGAGATTGGCCAGAACCTCGAACCCGTAAACAGTTACAGAGTTTCTTAGGATTTGCTAATTTCTACCGAAAATTCATTAGAAATTACAGTTCAGTAGCTCACCCCCTTCACAATCTCACCTCCATAAAGGTTCCGTTTACCTGGACTTCTGAGGCCAAACAAGCCTTTAATGCCCTGAAGTCCCTTTTCACCTCGGCACCAATCCTAACACTCCCTAACCATGACTTACCCTTCCTTGTGGAGGTAGACGCATCAGACACGGGCGTAGGGGCAGTCATCTCCCAATGGGATCCAACGGACTCTAAGGTTCATCCTTGTGCTTTCTTTTCTAAGAAGTTGTCTCCTGCCGAGAGGAATTATGATGTCGGGGACCGGGAATTACTAGCCGTGAAGCTGGCTCTGGAGGAGTGGAGACATTGGCTGGAGGGAGCGAGGCATCCATTCTCCATTCTCACTGATCACAAGAACTTGGAGCATCTCCGGACAGCTAAACGCCTCAATCCCCGCCAGGCCCGCTGGTCCGTTTTCTTCACCAGGTTCCACTTCTCTCTATCTTTCCGCCCCGGAGTCAAGAACGGTAAAGCCGATGCCCTATCCCATCTTCACTCTCCACCTGATCAGACTGTGGAGCCAGAATATATCCTGCCGGCCTCAGCAAGATTAGGGGCAGCTCGGCTCTCGTTGGAACAGCAGATTCTCCAGGCCAACGTGGGTAATCCCTCTCCTTCTCAATGTCCCTCTCAGTGTCTCTATGTTTCCCCCCAGTTCCATGCCAGAGTATTGGACCTGTGTCACGCATCCCAGCTCCACATCCACCCCGGAGTCACACGAACCCTCCAAGTGGTACTACAACGCTTCTGGTGGCCTGGAATGCGAGGGGACATCCACCACTACGTCCTGGCCTGCCCAACCTGCGCCCGGTTCAAGGCGTCAAACCAGGCGCCCCCTAGACTCCTCCAACCCCTTCCCATTCCCCGGCGACCCTGGACTCATATAGCTATGGACTTTGTAACGGGATTCCCTACTTCTCTAGGTAATAACACCATCTTGACTATAGTTGATTGGTTTTGCAAAATGGCACATTTTGTCCCCCTACCCAGACTACCCTCGGCTGCCTGAACCGCCCAGGCTCTCAAAGATCATGTGGTTCGCCTGCAGGGGATACCACAGGAAATAGTGTCCGACCGTGGAGTCAGTTTGTCGCAAGGTTCTGGAAAGAGTTACTAGGAGTTACTCTGAGTTTATTCTCTGGATATCACCCTCAAACCAACGGACAAGCCGAGAGACTCAACCAGGAGTTGGAGAAGGTACTGCGCATCCTATGTGCCAAGGACCCCAATTCATGGGTAAGAAACCTGGCATGGGTAGAATTCGCCCATAACGTTCTTCCATCTGCTTCCACTAAACTCTCTCCTTTCCAAGTTGTGTATGGATTTCAGTATATCTCTGTATTCGACAAACAGTCACTGGTTCTTTAACCAAAGAACCAGTGACTGTTTGTTTTGTTTTTGCCCTCCATAACCTGCAAGAGAATTAATCGGAGGAGTTGTCATTTTTGTGTAACGAGACTGGGGACGCTTGTTAAAGAACCAGTGACTGTTTTGTTTTTGCCGTCCATAACCTGCAAGAGAACTAATCGGAGGAGTTTTCATTTTGTGTAAGGCGTCTGGTACTTAGTTTTGGGACTCTGCCATAGCCCTGGATTCCTGACCAGAATTACCTGTTCCGTAAGATGTTGCTCTGCTGGTCAAAACCTGGACTCTCTTCCTCATCCGCCTAGACTCCCTGCGGAGTTACCTGGTGTGGGCCTAGGTGTGAATCACTCTTCTGCCAAGCCAAGTCCCGGACTCTTCATCCCATTCCCATGGTCACTCATCTGCAACTATACTACGTTATTCCTTGATTTTCCTGTGAATAAACTTTTCTCTAAGGATTAGAGCTTTTTGTGTGGCATTTTTGGTCCTTCAGTTTTCCCAAACCTGACAACTACATCCAAGAACCTCCTCTTTGGTCTTCCTCTAGGCCTCGTATATATATTCCTCTCAATTTCACTCTGCTTCTCCTTGAGTTGTCTTTCCTTTGGAGTCTTGTGTTCTTAGTTCACATTGCAATAAAAGTTGAAAAGAACTCATCTCTCTCTCTCTGTCTCTCTTTCTTTCACACACACATGCAATCACAAGGCTACCAAGGCTGGACTGTGAGAACTTGTTCAGATGGAACAGTGGTTAGTCACTAACTCCCATCATCCAATGAAGAACATGGACTTCCACACTTAACCACACACTTAACCATGTCCTTTCCTACAGCCTGAACAAACAGTTTTTATTTGGACATGGCTGGTGGTGTTTATTTGATTTTAAATCAAAGTATTTCTACAGAGAGACAAAATATTTTTACTTCTTGTTCTGTTTTTGTAACACTGATATGCTATGTAGATTCATGTGATACAGGGAAAGATATTGTATGTGAGTTTTGTTGTACTTCTATGATGTAGCTCAACTATCTAACTGTGGCTGCTCCACAAAGCAGGATTAATAAGCCTGCCTAATGACATTATAAATGCTGTAAATTCAGAAATTTGGCTTGCTATCATTAAGTGAATTATGAATCATAATTGAATCATATTCAAAGACCCAATTTGTACTTGGCTTTACAGACACTTAACAATACACTATCACACTTAAACTTTCAAATTCTGCTTTGTGTAACAGTTCCCCGGTTTACAAAGTGAAAAACAACAAATGATGGAGTTTCTTCAACTGTTCTGTTCTGGTCACCTGGCTTAGTTTTATAAGCATTTTAATTTTTTTATGTAAAAATGTGACAAAGTTGATAATGTCAATATTTGATACTACTGTAACATGCAATTGTTTCCATTGTTACATTAAAGTAAAATGCCAAAATGCAAAGAGAAGCTGTGGTTATTTTTTGAAAATGCCTTTAACAGTTTACAGTGTGTAGTGTGTATAACCTGCCAAGTGAATATAAATAACATAAAGTGTTTTATTAAAATGTATGCAAAAAATACAAACCAATAAATGCTTTAAAATACACCAGTTAACTGTAAAATATTGTAAAAGTAATCAAGAACAGGTACATACTGTATTTTTCATTAACAGTAGAAACTGTAAATTTCAGTGACAGTAAAAAATGTTAATTTTACAGTAATATAATGGCAACCCTGCTACAAGTTCTTTACTGGAAAAATGTAACGGTGTATATTTTGAGAGATATATTTGATGACTCTAAAGGGAAAGAAGCTAAGCTCTGGCAAAAACATTACTAGGTTTGACACAAAGCATTTTTAATTTAAAAAAAAAATGCAAATTATGTAGTTACACTAAGCCTGTAACTCCCCCTAAAACATTTGTATTTATTTAAAGATTAAATAAACAAGAGCTAGCGTTTTAATTAGTAGCTCTAGAACTGTTAGTAGATGTTTTTCTTTTGTTTTCTAGCTATCTACATTCCCCCCGCTTCCAGTCTTTATACTAAGGTAGACTAACACAGCCCAAATGTTCTCATCACATCCTCAGAAAGAAGGCAAAGAATTATTTCTCAAAATGTAGCATGACTTTTTCTTATGTTCCCCTATGTTCACTTAGTTTTGCTCTCAGGCCACTGGGGTGTACTTTGGACACAACAGATGGGTGACCTTAACAAGCATGATGGGTTGGATATCCTCTTACCTAATGAGACTCTGGCAGGAACAGCCCTGCGGTCGATCCAGAAAGACACCCAGGACAGCATGACCATTAGAATGGCAGGGAAGTAGGTCTGCAGCAGGAAAAAGAAGATGTGACGCCGCAGAGTGAAGTTGATGTACAGACGGTTGTACCAGCCTGGAAACAAGAAAGGAGTAAAAAAACATAGGACACTATAGGCAGCAAACAAGCAGCAACAGTTGCAAAGAGGCAGATGCATGCAGGGCACACCTTATTCCATAAGCTGGCAGTGTGCTTTCTTCAGAGCTTACAGAACAAAACAAGTTTCATCATACATAAAGCTTCTGGCATAACCAAAAAAATACAAGATGGTCCATGTCAAAGGAACAGGGAAAAAGTTCAGTATAAATTGGGTAAGAACACAGCTCATGCAAATTCAAATAAACATTTTCTACTTGTACATTTTAACAGCAGAAAATTCAAAATACCCCATCAAAGCACTTTGAAAAGTGACTATTAATATAGGTATAATATGTATGTTTTAGAATTAATCACATCATGCCCAGCAAGTCAGGGTGCATAAATATCTAAATGCACAATTTCTGGAAATGGTGAATAATAAACCAAACAACAATATTCAAACATTTCCAAATGCAATGTTAATCTCATTTGTTGAGTAAAACCTCACTGGGATGATAAAAACATTTTTTCATTGTGAAGTGCTTCATCAGAAAGACCAGAGAAACAGATGTCAGTGATCATTAATAGGCCTCCAGAAAAGCATGAGAAACCCCTACTGCAGTTTAAAAAAAAAGTCAAATCAGATGGAGCCTTGAGGAAAAGACCGCCACAGAAAAAGAAGAATCACCACAGGCTCATTCTACAGCAGAAGGACCAGAATTGTTTATTGATTACTCCACCTGCTTGTCTCCAGTACCAGGGATGACACCAACAAAAGAGGATTCAGGGCCTGAACACACAGAGGGGTGTACTGTATCACCAAAACAGCAAAAGAAGTTGGAGGCTGGATCAAGGCTGGCTTTCAAAAAAATCATATTTAAGAATGGATGTTAATCTATTAAAAGATACTGTATATCTAGGAAAAACAAATCACATCAATTATTTAACTGAAAATCACTCCATTACATTGTGGTGCTGTCGCTTATTATTTGAAATAAAAAAATAGATATTCAACATCTAATAATTTGTTTAATGTTAATATTCTCAGTGTGTATGTGTAACAGGCTGTGTGTGCCTTGTACTCCAGCAGGGGGTGTTCCTAAAATGTGTTGTTGCGTAATAACTTTAACAAGGATTTCTATTTAATTAGCTCAGTAAGCTATGAGTCAATATGAAAACCCTAAAATTTAGTATAGAATTCAGCAACAGCACAATTATGTTTTTACACCTCTGCTTTCTAGTGTGGTAGGTCAAAATATCTTTCATGAAAAAGCCCTTTTGTCATCTATGCTATTTCGAAATGGGAAAACTCGCAAACGTAGCTGAACAATTTCTCATAACACCAAGCATCTTGGAGTCACCAAAGATGGAAAAAATATGGATAAAAATGGTTCATGTCATGTTTATCAGGTTGATATTTTTATATGGAGAGCAATTCAATTTTGGGTTGAATTAATTTTACAACTTGGTTTGGCAGAGGAGTCCAGCCTTCATCATGCCTGCTTCCAAAGATTACCTTCAGTCTCTGGATTGCCATGGCTGCTCACAGAGATCACAGATGCAGGTGGGACTGTGTGCAGACTGTGTACACTCATGTACACCCACACAGACATGCAACAGATAGCCTGATAGATGGTGCATTTCACACATTGGCTAGGAATGTTATGGCATGCCAATGTGTGGATGCAGTGTTTGAATAGCTAATAAACACTTTGAGGTGCAGCCATTGGCACCAGAATAAAGCAGCAACAACCCCCAGTCCAGATTACTGAAATTAGCTTGTCACTATAACATTAATTAGCCCCCAACAGCTAATGTATTATCTTTCCTGTTTAAATCCAAATCTTTCTTTTCCCTCTCGATATGTCGCCTGTGTTGCTCATTGTAAATTTAGATGTTTTCGTCATCCGGCTCCCTGACTCTGCAACTTTCATAACCTCTTGGCAAATATAAAAAGTAGCACAATACATATTGCAAGATAAAGTTGTTCTTGATGTTTTTTTTAACATGAAACATCAAATCTCAATGCATTTTCTGATCCCTAATAATTACTGAAGCACAAAAATAAGCATTACCTGGGGTTGCAAATAATAGAGTATTTTATATTGCCCAGTGTCAGCTGCGATTGTCTCTAGCCCTCACACAGCGCTCTGAAGAATAAATGGATAGATTGGCCTTGGAATTATAAAGTTCTATATGCATTCTGACTTGTTTTGATAAATTAAGCTTCAAATTTTTCACATCCTGATATAAAAAAAGATCTCTTTTATTTCTCTAACATGCACTCTAAAGTCACTCCAAATATTATCAATATTATATTACTTTTAAATTGGGCTTTGAGAAGAAGTGTTTTGTAGATAAAACTTTCTACTTCCACTTCAGATGCAGAGCAGTTAGATGATGAAATAAACACATGAATGGTCCTACCACATGCATTCTGAACATTGATTGGTGCTTTGCAGATAGAACTTAAGAGAACCAGGCAAGAGAATGAGTTTCTATTTTTAAGCCAGAAGGCCAATAATAAACTAAAACTATACAGACCTACAGAAAATGTTAATAACTTACTACACAGTTGTGGGTGAAAAACTAATTTTTGTCCGAAATATCGAATAGAATGTTTTAATTCTAAGGTACCGCTATAAAAGATAGACGGACTTTTATTCCAAGGGGAAATTGCGGTGTTGTTTCCGCCACAAAACTACAGACACTGTGAGATATTCAAGGAATACAATTAAAGACTGTACATACTGTATGTAAACCAAGAATAATAAAAATGAATTATGTTCCTAAAAGCAGATTTTCTCCTGGGACAAAGCAGAGCTTCAAGATTACACAGAATTACAATTTTTATTTAGAATAATTAATTTATCGAATTTGTACACACCATACAGAGAACCTGGGAACTGTGGAGCCCTGGAGAGCAGCTGTCCAGTAAGCAATTCAGCCTTCTAAAATGTATCTGTGAAACTCCACTCAGACTTTGTTTTGCCTCTGTACCTGTGCTGTTGTAAAAAGCCAGTCTAGAGGTAGTGTGGAACTTCTGGATGAGGAATTGAGATAGCGAAATCCTGTCATCGGTACTCAGAGACTCATCTCCACTTTTCCAGTACAGCATCAGGTCCTCATCTGTGTAAGCATCTGGTGGATAGAGGGCATACATTTTACTGAAAGGGACAGTGGCTTCAAACTTTGGACTGACAGTGTATGTAGGCTTTATGTATGGTATTCTTTCTACATCTGTCATGTCATACAGACACTCTCTGCCTGTCAGTTTTTCAGATGTTGTTACTCTCCTATCAGTGAAATGCAACACTTTTTGGAGATACTTAAAAAATAAAAGCCTAAATAGAGTCCTTACAAAAATGAAATATGTCTGTGCACATCAATAATGGTTGACATGTGCACTGAAAGGCAGTGTGCAGGAGTTTTTCCAGTTTTATTATTATTTAAATGAATTTCCTATCACAAAAGAGAGGGAATAATACCTTCAGAGGCAAGGGACGCTTTCAGTGTGAAACATCTGTGCAAAAGCTGTTCATTGAGGACATCTTAACAGGAACTGAAATGGAGCAAATTGTGGCAACTGCAAATAATTTCTATCCATCATCTATACCCCCTTATTCCTAACCAGGGTCACAGGGATCTGCTGGAGCCTATCCCAGCTGTCTTTGGGTGAAAGGCAGGGGTCCACCCTGGACAGGTCACCAGTCCATCACAGGGCCACATAGAGACAAACAACCTCACACACTCACACTCACTCCTATGGGCAATTTAGAGTCACCAATCAACCTGACATACATGTTTTTGGACTGTGGGAGGAAACAGAGTACCTGGAGGAAACCCACGCAAGTTTGCAACATGCAAACTCCACACAGAAAGGCCGGGTTGCTGAACCCACGACCTTCTTCCTGTGAGTCAACAGTGCTAACCACTCAGCCACCATGCTGCCCTGGAAACAATTTGTGAAGGTGAATTTGAATGAAAGCATTTTATTAAATCTGATGTACATTATATTGAATTTACCAAGTTAATTAAATTAAATTAAATTAAATTTAAAAAGGAGTACTAAAATCTAATGAAACTAACTTATAAAACATGTTTTATGAAAAGAAAGATCTCTAATATTAGGCCGTTCCCACTGAAGCCCTGCTTATATACCGTAGGTACTGTATTTCAACCAACTACTTTAGATGTTCTTGGAACCAGTGCCATTGGTGATGAAATTAAACAATACTCACCAATGTGAAAACATGATGTAATAAAATCCACAGCTGTCCTGCACCAACTTCTTACTGATAAAATGTAATTCAGTGTTTCTTGTCATTCTGGTGCTGATTGAGGCAACACACTGCTAAAATGCTTTGTGGCCTTTAAGAATTAGGAACAAATTATTTTCACTGTCTTCTTGGCAAAACAGTGGAGGATCAGGGCATATGAATACTTACAGCTCTCCAGTTCTAGAGTGCATGTCTGCGAGTCCAACGGAAAACGACTGAAATCCATGTTGCATGCAGCCGTAACTGTAACCCTGGGGAATTAAAGCAGAGCATGAACCCCACCAGCTCTACACATGCAGCACCAGGTCCTGCCAAGTCTCATGTGGATAGTGTGAGAAAACCCTGGGAAAGCTGCTCCTCACCTCAGGCTGTACAGGACATGACCGTCAGGGAAGACCCGCAGCATGATGTTGTCAGTGGTAGTGTCATGGATGAATGACCTCTTGGAGTGGACAAAAAACACATCAGGGACCCAGATTTTCTTCACAAGTCTCCCATCGAAGGTCATGCTCTTATTGGTGGAACTTGGGAAGGCCAGCCTCTCATCCTTCCAGTAGTGCCTAAGATACAGGGTCATAGTGAAGTCCTGAGGGTGAAGGGTAGGGAGGGGTGACACAAACAGAAACAGCCTCTGGATTAGTTTTACACACCTTGGACACCTTAGACACCTCTGTTTTATCTTCTGGGATTATGTTATTGCTAGATTATATGGGTTGTTAAGGAATAAACATTCCCAGTTAACACAAGTGATGAACATATGTTAACTAAGCTTCCATTGGTCCTAGGTTACACTTGTCTTATTGCCTCCTTCCCCCCTTTTGCTACGCAGAAGTCTCCACTGCTCACATCTTCCACAGGAGATCATCCTCTTTACCATTCACCTCACGGTATTACACAAGACCAGTTTGGGTCAGTTCGGAATAATGGGTGTACTCCTGGCAGCCACTATAAAAGTATTTGATGTTGCATAAAATGAGTTTAGGGACATGTCTGAATCCGTCAGATGAATATTGACCCTAATATGTTACTATGAACAGATAATTTTGTTGTTGTTATCTAAAGTCTGTATACTGTTATTTTCAGAGTAGATCTATTTATTTATTTACTTTATTTTTCATTTTTCAGAGAGCAGTATTGGGTTTAAAAAATGCTAAAAGCAGAAATGGTATTCTATTTCTATTTTATGGAACAGTACATTTCCACTGGAACTCACATACATTTAGCCATTCGTCATTTGATATTGATAGATCACCTTCTTTTTCCCATTTTTCTTTAATATATTTGGTGGAGTAACACTTTTTCTTAAGAAACCTTTTGCCATTTTAATAGGCAGAAGGGAATATTTTCAGTACTGGATCAAGGTTTGTTTTGACTCTAATGTTATGTTAGAAATAATTGCACCCCTGAAGGAATCTGAAAAAAAAATCTGAATTTTCAAGCTGATAATCCTTCTTTAAACTACAAAGTACTTTAATTTTCCATTTTCTGTAAGTGAATAAAATGTTGTTACTCCTTTGGAAATCCAACATTTAAATTGAACGTCAATTTCATTAGGTCTAAATCTGGGGTCAAAAGCACACCATCGAAATATCTGTATCTTGTCATCCAATTGATATTCTGCTTTTACCCTGTTCGAAATTTTTAACTGGGTTTTAATCCACAGACTTTGGATGATATTTATGTGCTTGTATAGATTTTTATGGGCAAGTATAGCATGAACTGGAGGATTGCTCGTGATTGAGAGTTCTATAGCTTTCGACCTGGCACGAAATTTCAGAGAGCACATATTAATAAAGGGTTTTATTTGGGCTGCAGAATAATATCCTTTAAGTTGGGATAGTGCCATTCCCCTCTCCTCCTTCAAAAGCTGTAATGTTTTGAATTTAACCATGGGTTTCTTCCTTTGCCAGATGAACCTGGAGATTTTATCTATTCCTGAAAATTCTTTTAAGGAAAGTGCTTGAAACAGAAAGAGATATTATGGAAGGATGTTCATTTTTACACTGTCAATTCTGTGACTCAAACTGGGAAAGGAAAACAAATTCCACCTGCCAATTTCCTCTTTTAACTTTGGTTAGAAGGGACCATAATTTGTTGTGCCAGTAATAAGACGTCCTTTGGTAGGTTTATACCCAAATATTTTTAATGAATTCTGATTCCAGTTAAGATGGAAATTTTTGGTTGTTTTGGAAATGAATAATTAAGTGAGTAATTATGAAGCCAATAGCTGAGTCTTTTGCATATTTAATTTATAACCAGAGTAACTGCCAAATATTTGTAAAAGGTTCATTAATTCAGGAAATGTGTTAGAGGGGTCACTTAAGTACAACAAAATATCATCTTCCCCATTTATGTGGATGCCTTTGATATCTTCCATCTTTCTTATCCACTGTGCGAGAGGCACAGTGTGAAGAGTATAAAGCGTGAAGAATAGTGGGGAGAGAGGGAATCCCTGACTTGATCCGTGTTGCAGTATGATGGACTCTGAGAGATGTCCATTAATTTTTATTCAGGTTTATTATAGTGTATGAATGACTTTAATTAAATATAAGTGCAGCTTTTTCACCATTGAGGCTTACCAAAAGGGCTTCTAGGTTATTATGTTGGATATGATTTAATATATGCAATGTTGGATATTGTCATGGGTTTGTCTTTGAAAAATAAAAACCTGCTTGACCAGTATGTATGAGTTGAGGGGAGTATCTTCTCTGTTCTTTTTGCAAAAATAGCTGTGAACAATTTATAGTTCTGAATTTATATTCAGCACTGAAATAGGCCTATATGATCCACATTCTGTACAATCTTTTCCCTCTTTAAGAATAACTGAGATGACTGCTTCAGTCCAAGAAGGGGGCATTTTTGAACCCTAAGGACTGTAATGCATGCCCTGAGAAGGCTTGGTAATAACTCAAAATGCTTCGAAATGCTTTGTACAATTCTGGAGAAAAGCCATCTGGGCCAGGTGACTTATTTGCCTTCAATTTAGAGATAGCGGCATTTAGTTCTTTCTCCGTTACTGTGTAAGCAGGTTGGAACAGGTGGAGGAAAGTGTCAGGTGTGATGTGTGACAAAAGAGTGTCAGCAAGAATGAAAGGAAAGGTGGACAAGACAGTGGTGAGAGCAGCAATGTTGTCTGGTTTAGAGACAGTGGCACTGAGAAAAAGACAGGAGGCAGAGCTGGAGGTAGCAGAGCTGAAGATGTTGAGGTTCTCTCTGGGAGTGACGAGGATGGATAGGATCAGGAATGAGTACATCAGAGGGACAGGTCATGTTAGATGTTTTGGAGAAAAAGCCAGGGAAGCCAGATTGAGATGGTTTGGACATGTTCAGAGGAGGGACAGTGAATACATTGGTAAAAGGAGGCTGAGGTTAGAGCTGCCAGGAAGGAGGCCTAGAGGAAGACCAAAGAGGAGGTTCATGGATGTAGTAAAGGAGGACATGAGGATAGTTGGTGTAGGTGAGGAGGATACAGAGGATAGGGTTAAATGGAGGCAGATGATTCGCTGTGGTGACCCCTGAAGGGAGCAGCCCGAAAGGAAAAGAATAAGATCATATGTTAATATGGTCATAGTCTGTGTTTAATGACGTTGATTTTGTCTTGTCATCGTCTCGTCTTAGTCTTGTCAGAACCCAACCAGGGTAGGTCTGTTTATAACTGCAAACTTATTGGTATATCAAAACTCAACTAAATAAAATTCTATGTAATTTTAGTTGAAATATGCTCAGCAACATAAACCATATGACAGTCAATCATTAGTATAAGTTTAGTATTAGTATTAGTTTCTTTTGCAGCATCTCAACCATGAATGCCTGATGTGGCTATGATCTAAGATGCCATTACCTGGTGATTTCTGTGGCTGCTTGCTGGTGGAATTGCTGCTCTTCCTTCCTTGGGCAGTCTTCGTGACAGCCACTTTCTTCATAGTGTTTCATGGATTTTGTAGACTGACATTCATGTCTTAAAGAAATGTCTCTTTACCTAGTTAAGTGGTTTGTGCCATAGTAGCTGAACACAGTGGTTGAACAGATCTACTTGCTGTATAGTTTGATTGTCTCAGTGCAGCATAACTGATGGTTTCAAAGATTAAGTGGAAATGGTATTCCAGTTAACTTCTAAAATCTTATAAAAAAGCACTGTTATTAGTGACTTTATTGGACATTTGTGACATTAAGAAATCTATACAATTACATTATTAATTTCCTTTAAAATCTCACAGCTCATTTGCTGTGTAACTGTTCTAGCAGCTTTGTAATATGACATAATGTCATTAGGCATAGCATCATCTGGAATAAATCCCCCCTCGCCCCCCTCTGTTCCAAAACAATTAAATACACAGACCTGGGATTCAAATAAATGTAATCGTTAGTCATCCTAGTTAGCATTAGGTTACACAACATCAGGATGAGAGTTAGGCATCCAGTTTATGGCTCCAGAACAGAGGCTCGATTTAATTATATTACTCAACATGCTCTCAGTCTGAGTTTCAGCAAAATAAACAGTTCCAGTGAGCTCATAATCTGATTCTGGTTATTCACACGAAAACAACAGCTAACAACATTTAAAGTAAAACGATATGTTCATCTATCATTTCAACGTACAGAACTCCCCAAATGGCAATGGTAAAAATGATATATGATGAAATATACCTGATTATAAATTATTTATTATGTAACTATATTTTGGCTCTGATTGGGTGTGTTTCATCAATAGAACTGGAGCAGGAGGGTGCTACTGCAGTCACTGTGGCACTCGTGCTGTCCATGAAGAATGTTACTTCACCGCCTCATTAGCGGCTCTATCTGAAGGGTGCTTCCTCCCCATGTGTTTCCGTCAGCTAATTCAATCTATCGCAGATTTACTGGTTAAATCTGCCACCAGTAACATAATCCACTGCAATAACACCATTAATAATGACATTAAGTTTTTACTTTTCCAATCATCATTTCCAGTTTCTTTTGGTCTTTGGTCTTTTGGTCAAACCTGACTGAGAAACAGATTCCAGTAATCCTCTATCCTGTGGCATTCAACATGCTCATGTTACTTACCATGTCAACCTCTGATATGCTGTCCAAGCTCTCCACCTGAACATCCACTCCAACAGGAACAGCAGGCCCTGCAGATTTAAAGTAAAAACATGCGGATCTCAGCTCAACACAGAAGGGGGAGAGAGAAGTATATAAATAAACTGCACAAGGCAATTTAAGAATGGTTAGTTATGAAAAAAAAAAACATTAACTATTAGACTGTTACTGTCCAACATAAACTACACCAAGCTGTAACAGAAATTATAGAAAATGGTTATGCTTCTAAAACATTATTATTAACATTATTCTAAAACATGTTAAGAAACAGTCTAAAGTATTTTGTCATTTATGTACAAGTACATATTGACTTTGGTGCCATACATATACCATTAAATTTAATGGATAGTTTGCAATTATATTTACTTAATATATTTATACATTTATCAGACAGGATGTCCGTGTAGTAGCACTATTGTCTCGCAGCAAAAAAGGTTTGAACCTTTTTCTGTATGGAGTTTCCATGTTCACCCTGTGCCTGTGTGGGTTCTCTCTGGGTACTCCAGCTTCCTCCCACACTGGTGATCTGTCCAGGCTGTACCCTGCCTTTCATCCAGGTGAGATTGGCTCTGGATGTTCCAGGATAAGCAGTAAATGATGGATGGATTTATACATTTATTCCATATGAGGGTGAACTCATGGATTTTTGACAGTCCATGAGCTCTAGTGCAATCATTAGGATGAAATTTCAGCTTTGCTCCAAGATATCCAAGATTATTGCTGAGTAGTACCTTACAATAATGGTTTTTACACATGGGATAAGCCATTTACAATTTAATTACATTATCTACGTCCACCCCACATATAAGGTGCACAGACCCAATAAAATAATGAGATTCTTAGATGAATAAGCTGTCACATCACACATGAATGGTGTATTCATGTCAAGAGTTCTTCCACTGAAAACAGCAGCTTACTGCTGTGGATGAAAGCACAGCTTTGAGAGTGGTGAGAGTGGACCAGAACTGTAAAGTCGCAGCAGGACAGCTAAACAATTAGTTGTAATGCAGAGAGCAACTGCAGATTCAGCTGATCTTTTTTATAGGTCCAATACTACAGTCCTTTGACATCATAATTTACTGTCACATCAAAATTTGACACATTGTTATCATGGTTGAGCATGTATAGTCACTGTAAAGAAGGCCCCCTAGTGGCCACAGTGTACAGAAGACATTGCTCTGACTTTCTTTCTACCTCACAACACGCATCATATGTCTTGGACGCTCGACCAGTCAGGAGCCATGTAGACTACAGTTGTGTGGCTAGATAGATCAGATCAGCTGATAGTACAAATTACTGACTGTTAGTCTAGTATACAGAGCAGCAGCTGTGCATCTAATTGCAAAACCACAAATACTGTATTACACTGTAATAGTGGCAAATAAAGACGGTCCAAATAATACATCTGTGTGATTCTGACTGATCATCTGCTGTGGGTTCTACCTAAGAGATCCAGCACATTATTATAAGCAAGGAAGCACAGCCTTCCTCACAGTCACTTTAACATTTGTACCAGTTTTCATAAAAAGGCTTGTGGGCAGTATTTGCACATTGTCTTTGATGAATAATGTTAAACAACAAAAATCTACAAAAGTAGTTGGCAAAGATGTTAATGTTGAGTAGAAAGTGATTTCAGTTGCAGTGCCATCCCTGTTGTTATCTGTATCCCTGCCATCAACTCATCTTCTCACACATACTCCTAAAACAACAGGTTGGTATAGCCTGTTAAACCACGTCTTTTAACCCCATTATTCATATGTTAACTTGCATTAAACAGAATAAATTATTTGTATATATGTTGATAAGTATCTATTGTGAGCATTATATTTAAGTGCATTTTGAGATTTACAGGGATAAACAGCAAGATATCCTGGAGCCATCAATAGCAAAGCATATTCACACACCTTCAGTCATTTGTGTATTAAAGTCACACTGGCTGCTGTAGCATTATTGTTAATCTGTGCAGCAGCCAGCATGCCAGCCTTATATAACAAGTGGCACAGCAAAGCTGCTACTTGGAAGAGGGGGATATAAAGTCGTGCCCAGTTTCAGCTGTCAGCAGAGTGTCCTCCCTACTCTTTCTCACACCATATGCCACAGATCACGTGCCAGACTCAGTAAAGGCTGAGCTCCTGTGTTGCCTCAGTGAACGTATCACCTGCTGAGAAAAAAGCTCTGAGCAGTGGAGCAGCATCATCTGTGATTTCGCTCTGCCTCATCTCTCTGAAGCTTGTTTGCAGGAGGCCGCAGCTAGAGTCCATTCAGAGCTAAACTGCACTGCAGGAACACGGCAGTGTTACTGTAAAAAAAGGTCTGTACAGAGAAGGGTTATATGTTCTGTACAGTACAGTGCATGGAATCCTGTTTTCTATGTTTAAAATGCAAGCTACAAAGTGACGCTGAAAAAGCATGGTTTATGTGTTGTCAAAGAGCCCAGAAAAACAGACGTCAATAGTAAGAACATAAATAGGAAAAACTATGTGGAAGAATCCTGTAAGAGGCAGTATATGCAGTATAGACCCTATATGCATTACAAAAGGAGGTGGAATGAGACGACACCGTTGTTGCCTCAGAAAGAAAGATGGAATGAGCTGAAGAAGAAGAAAGGATGAGAGAAGGCCTTTTGGGCCTCCGATGAAGAGATGGAAGAGCAGGGAGACATTTGAATCCCAAGAGGAGAGGCCGTCAAACGAGCCCTCCTAGAGGAGGTCCTAGAGGGAGACCTGAGAGAGTACCTTGAATGGATTAAGAGTAAGAAAGAAGAGCCAGAGTTGGTGATTGATTACACTAACTGCAAGTCTCCAATCCCGCGGGGACACCACCAAAGGAATAAGAAAAGGTACAGGTTAAAGAGGAGCAGCACTGTGGAACAAGTCGTAAGCGGAGTTGGAGGGTAGATAGAAAGTTGATTCTGAAAATTTGATTAAGACCATGCAAAATAAACTATTAAAGAGCTAATTTGAATCTGTAAAAAGAAAAATGATTTCATAGTAACTGTATTATGATTTATTGTGAGTGATTGCACTATGATTTTATTGTAGTCGCATGCCATATAGTGATGGTTGTATGCACAGGTCAATGAATAGGGAAGTGACAGCCGAAGGGGATTGATGAAGACTGGGTGAACAGATGGCTGGGAGAGAAAGGGAAGTACCTAAATTAAAACAGAATTAAAATTTGGAAATTAAAGTGATGGTCAGGGCAAAGTGACAAAAAGTGTCATGTAGGCCTTACGTTACAGGCCATGCACTGATCACACCATCTGGCATCACCCAAGTCTGCTTGGTAACTGACCAACCGGACGATGGAAGTACATATTTGATAAATTAAAACTGTAAAGTAAACATTACCTAATGCAGGAGAAAGAGTATATAAACCCTAGAGTTTTGTTGGTTGGGACAAACTTTTCAGTTGCTGGGGAAAACTCTGTCATCAAGATTTTTGCTACTATCAAGAGTGCATAGTGACCAACAGGAGACATCCAGGATCCTCGTAACTGAGCGAGGCTGCCGGGGACAGTCAGGCCTTTAGGCCCAGAGGAAGGCCTCCAACACGGAGGAGAAGAGAAGCTGATGATGGGATCAAGCTTAAACCAGAGACTTTCAACAATTAATTTTTACATTTTTGATTTTTATACTCTTCAACCAGCCCTATTCTTCAAAGACCAAGGAGGTTGTGAGTAAAATGATAGTTAAGATAGGAAAATAATAGAGATTACTGACTTATTATTGTATTGTTGATTTTTATTGATTTTAAATACATTTATTGATTTAAACTCATTTACTGTTTGCTGTTAGCTTTTGCATCTGCTAAATAAAATACAACATCTGCAGTTAAAGTAAAAGCTTCCTTGCTTTAATTGTAATTTTATAAGGGTTTCTTTAAAGTGTATGTAGCCTCTCCTCGTTGATGTAAAAGAAATAGTTCAGGGCACCTGAAGGAGAGCTCTAGTGCCAAAAAGATAGCAAGTGTGGAAATTCTTCAATCCCCTGCGGCTAGATGAGATACCACAGGACACACAGCCATGGGAGGCTGGTGCTAGTGAGGGGGCAGCAGGGGGAATATTGGGATGAAGGTAGTAAACAGCTGGATGAACCCTTTCGCCTCAGCCTAGAGTAGAAACCTGTTCTGTACAATCTCAGGCAGGCTAGTAATTACCACTTTAATGTGAGGGCTGAACTGGACTCATGTACTGGAGTGCCAGGGTAACAGTGTTCAGAAGGTACGATTGGGCACAGATGAAATGTCCTGGGTGTGATATTGCCAGAAGATTTCCTTTAGCTATTTTTAGATAACAACATCAGCAAATTATTCTGCATCACTGATTATCAGATGAGACCCATGAATGCATCATAGCAATGCTCCAGTTGGCCCTTGGTGCACTCAGCAGCATTTCTGTGTGAGTTGTTTCGAAAAGCATGAAGAAAGAGCACATCAGCCAGTGTTTTCTGCCTGACCTCACAGTCCCACAGACATGGACACCGCAGCACAGTGTATCAACATCACAGAGAAGCAAACAATGTAAGTCAAAATCAAACTGAATAACAGCCAGTTCATGGGCTCATGCAGCTGGTAAGAACAGTCACACTGACGCTTTCATTGTTCTGTATTTCTAAGACCTCTATGTAACCCCCACAGCTTCATTTATACCACATCTTACTCTTTAAAATGGAATTATTAAGGCATACAAGCAAAAACAATTGCTTGGTCTGGATTTATCCAGCTTCTTTTTTTTTTAAATCAGGTTAATTATTTAAGTCACTGTGTAAACACTTTTCTTCCTGGTGATGAAACTTTGTAATGTCTCTAATCAAGTAAGCTAGACCTGTTCCCTACATAATGCTCATTAATATAGGAGGAGGTTGTTGAAGGGGGACTTTTATTTATCGTCTAAAATCAAAATTAGGCAAAAGGAAAGTAATTCACCTGCAGAGGAAGTTTTCTGGGTTTTTGCAGGTACATTTTAAGACTGGTTAGCCTGCCATCCTTTTTTTGCTGCTATATGTCATTTCTGGCAACACTTCAACACGTCAGTTCACTTAAATTAGCCCATTAGAGATGTCTGGGGCAAAAATGATGTTTTCTGTGTTTGCAAGGTTTATGATAAAGGATGTAAAGGAATGGTGTTAGGATATTTAGGAAGTAAAACTGCCTCAACCCTTGAATAGGTCATGAACATTAGAACATTTTGGAAATTATGCTCTAAGCGATGTCTGTGCAAGATGTCTAGGCCTGATTCAACCTAGTTTAGCATAAAGATTGGAAGCAGCTATCTTAGCTGTGCTCTGTGCTTATCATTGCCAGAACACTGTTGGAAGGTGTTTTTTAACTTTGAACTTTGCCACGCTTGTGTTTCCCCACCATGTCTTTATGTTTAGCTAAATACAGGCAACCTAATTCCTGCTCCATATTAGTGTGCATTCAAGGAGCTTGTGATAAAGATTGTTTGGGTCAGTAGATTTAAAGACAGCATCATAAAGGTGCTTTCTGACAGCAGTTGATTGGGTCGCTGCTTCCTTTATCTTCAGTGTAAATTCAACCATGCTGCTGAGCTCTGTAACAGGTTGTTAGCAGGACTGAAGGTGGTCGTACAAATGAACAGTTTTATTGCTTAATAGTTATTCTTATTTGTTTTTTTTAAAGTTGCACAATTTTTCTTTAGGGACTGCTCATTAGATAGATTTGCCCATCAACTCAACTCAACTCAGCCTTTGTAGCTTCTACAGCAGAGTCTTGAAGAGAAAGAGGAAAACTCAGTATCCACCCCATGTACTGCAATGATGCTGGACTTCTTCAGTATAGTTCTCATTGATTAGAAAGTGTAAATCCACTGTTGTTTCACACTGGCTAGATTAGACAGCTAGGCTAGCTTTGCATTAGTCTTTGTACTGTACTGCTAGAGAAACCTCATGAAAAAATGTGTGTAGTGGCAGGTTCTTCCCAGTCCAAGGGTGAGATGGGGAAAACAGGCTGTCTCTTTAATGCAGATGTGCCTTATGCATGGCAGCCCTAGTTGAGATGTTTTTTAACAGATGTTTTTTAAACCTGAGTCAAAACAGGGGCTCCCTAAATAGATGCACACAGGAGACCAGTTGATGTGATGACAAATATTCCATTCAAGGAACTGTCTTTTACTCTTCAGCTTCCTGCATGTGTTTTATTTGACAGCCCACAGTGGAGGACCACCCAGTGGGAGCTGTACAGGTTCTCTAATTAGGATCACAGAACCTTATCAACACTGACAGCTCCACCTGCACACAACTGATAATACAAACCTCACCTACTGTTGCTCTGTGCAGCAGACTATGGAAGATGAATCCTAATAAAAAAAACATTTTTTTATACAGGATCTTCTGGATAAGGTTTCAACTAGGGCTGTCAATCGATCGCAACTTAATCACACATTTTTATCTGTTCTAAATGTACCTTAAATTAATACTTTTCACGTTTTTAATACTCTAATCAACATGGCAAATAAAAGCATCATCCTCCATATCATTCCACCAGAGAACAAAAAGTGGCTGTGTAAGAGGCTTTCCTCAGTAACACTGCAGTCACTCCTTTTGAAGCTTGGGGATACCACACACCTTTTTCTCAGGCAAATGAACATGTGGCAGTATCACAGTCTGCAGTAGGACACTTACACAAGTCATCTTTTGATGGTCTTTGAAAGAGACAGTTGCTTTCTATCTTCTGCTGCTGCTACAGAAGCTGCCTGCACCATTAAACAAAAACTGACAAACACAAGACAATAATTCATCCTCAGTGGGATCCAAATTCTGCCACTATCTGTGGCTGTAACTGTAGTCTCAGAAGAGCATAACATTCACTGCGGGACGTTTCATTTAACTTGCCACCTCCTACCGTGCTTAGGCAGGGCCTGTTTAGGCTAAATACCAAAAAACAGGACACTTTTGTTCAACAAATAATCTTCTTAATCTTTGAATTGTCTCCTCTAACACCAGCAGAAATCCAGGGTATAAATCACAGTATACCCATAAAGCTACTCTATGTAACTTTTTTCTAATATTTTTAGTTGAAATATGTTCAAAAATGTATAGTGTTGAGCAGTGCTGTCAAAGACTTCTGTGGCCAAGACTCCTGGCAGCCTGGCAGCATTGTAGAGATTTTTGTGACTTAAGGTTCTGATTGAACTTCTCACCAGTCAGAGAAAGCCAAAGTGAGGGGTGGGCTCTTGGAGCTGTCAGTCAACTGACAAACTAGTTTTAGCTTGAGGCATTACTATGGATGACTCACAAGCTAGCGAGCTCCTGATTTCAAGTGTCATGCTGGTGCTAGTTCTGTGCTCAGCTCTGGGTCAATATATGCTGACAGTCTTATAGAGCCTGCTGACTATTTCTTGGACTCTTTAGCTTGGGACTCCAAGCTCCATAACTGACTTTCAGTATGTACAGATCTGGCAGCTGAATGTTTATCAGTGTGATATCAACAATAATACTCAGGTCCAGTAAAGGGTGAAAGTTAGTGTGTTATGAGCAGAGACAGAGTCAGTGTCAACAGACTGCTGAGCTTTAACATGTAATCCAGTCAGTGTGTCATATTACTCAGAAAAAGATTACTCTGAAGACACATGTACAATAGGGGAAAAAAGCCCTCTGCCACCAACACAATCACTGAACAAAGGCAGCTTAAGGAACTTACCTGCAAATGCTGGCCTCATAGTGAAGTCATGCTCATCTATGTGCAGAAGGTGGGTGGTCTTCACCTTTCGGCTTTTGGTTCCATCCACAACCTTCTTCGACAATGGACTGGTAACAGACAGAGAGGACAAGGTTTTAAAGTGAAAAAAAAAAAAAACACACACACACACACAAAGGTTTGGTAATTTCCTGTAACTGTTCACTGTAGTTTTTAGCAAATATTACTCAATTAAGAGGAAATAGTGAATTATCTAGGGACTACTTTCAGTGGCAAATTATTCCACCTTTGGTACCCTGGAGACTGTTTCATGCAGCAGGACTATATATGTGAGGCTGAGTCAACATAAAGAAAGGAAAGTGTCATCCAGTGCAGCACTGTGATGTCTTCCTGGATATCATTGTTGATTTGACACTGAACATGGCTAGCATTTGAGGACAAGTAGAAAACTTCAAATATGCAATATGAAAACAATGGAAGGGTCTAAGGAGCTTGTTTTTAAAATGATTGAGCGGGTTACTGGGTTGAATGGATTGCTTTCTTTCTGTGCTGTGCGTGATAGTTGTTCTGCAGATTTGCATGTAGCAAAAATCATTTTAAAACCAAGTTGATTTGTATTATAAAGTGAAATTGCATATGAAGTGTTGCTGAAACAATTAACAGAAAATATCAGTAACAAACGAGAATTCTCTCTTTCCAGTGTTTCTGAGTTGCTCCTGAATACCCCTGTAAGAAATCCCTCCCTATTCTTCTGAAATAACACTCTGTTCCTGATGGGTTGGATTTTCTATGCTGTTGTAAATAGACGCAGATTTCACACGCTGCTGGAGCACCGATCGAGAACCGATCCATGAACTCAGGCTGCTTTTTACACACGGTTTGATCCTGACAAATAAGACTCCATCAGCAGAGTGACTGGTGTGATGGCTCGTATTGGTTAACACAACCTCTGTGAAGATTGAATTTATAGAAAAAGCTTTTAACTGTGCGCAAATTGTGGTGATTATCTGGATGTTATTGGAATTAAAGGGAAAGGGTGTGCTGCCCTGTACTCTTCAGTTTTTCGGTTCACATAAATACGGATGCGTTGGTATTATTGCACAGTGCGTTGATTATCTCTTGCACAGTTGTGCATAAATGTAAATTCTTAGAGGTTATTTTCCAAAGATCATGCTTACTAGTTAAATAAATTCAACTAAACTAAACTAAACTAACATAAAATAAACTAAACTAAACTAAAATAAAATAAAATGATATTCCATACTTACTTGCCTGGCTTGTGCGTCTCAGCCGGCGAAGACCATCGCTTTTTCCTACTTTTCTGTTTCCTGCACTCTCCGATAAGGATCAAACACAAAAGTAAAAGCAGGAACCTGGCGTACCACGGCATAATGAAGTTCAAAAGTCCCGCAGCGAGTCGTTCAGTGACGCTTTTGGTGTGCGTGCAGGGCTCCCTGTGCGCGGTACCATTTTCCTTTCATACACAGGAGGAGTTGGAGAGTCTAGGGGCTATGGTGAACAAGTGCGCCGGCTGCTTTGCAGGAGAGAGACTGAATGTGAAGGCTGATAAGCACCCTGATTGGTCTTCAGACACCGGAGGGGCTTTTTTCTGGCTCACGTGCCTCGCGACGCATAAAGGAAAGGGAAAAAACACGCCCCTTCTGGCTATGCGTTTACAGGCAGAGCAACTGCTAAAGGAAGGCAGACAGGGAACATGATGTCAGACAAACACACGCACAACGCAACACAGCGCGGCATAAAAAGAAAGCGGCCTGGCAAAAATACTGAATGACTCGACTGCTTTTCCAAAAATGCAAAACGCATCACCTGGTTTGAAATTGCGCACTGAAAGTTTGTAAAAAAAAAAAAAAAGAAAAGTGAAATGATTTTAAGATTGTTGAGATTAGATTGTTTGTAGTGCAGGACAGTATATAAGTGCATCGTCTTAAAGTGAGCAAAGACATATCTGTGTCGGAATGTGGACCGCTGTGCACCACAGCTGACTCAAGTCTGCATAAAAAAGTCTGCAGAAGACGTTTCATTGTATTAAGTGCTATTGTCCTACCTGACTTTCGAAGAACCTTCTTAGACTCTGTTCGCTTAGGATTCAAACTTTTGGTAGGTTTTCTACAAAAGTTACCAAATCCACTTTTCTCAGTTGTATATCTGATCACCAGCTTAAGGAGAAAACACTGTCTGATGTTTGTGATTGTCCCTTGACCTCCATCGCACAGTTCAGGATGTTGTCCATAGTGCTCATTATTATTATTATTACTAGTAGTAGTAGTACTGTTATTTGGTTCTAATTTGTTTACCACAGTGAGCAGTCACAAAGTCTAAGCCGTGGGTGTGGCCCAGGGACTCCACGGTGCCCCCTTATACTCACCGGAGCTGCTCGGGCCCATCACTGCGGCTCGCGGCTGTATTTGTCTTTGTCTTTGTCTACCTAACATGTTTTGAGTGGTAGTAGATCTAAAAGTTTTATCCTGCCATAATCCCAGCAACAGGAGATGATAAGGATTAGCTAAAAGTGCACTGACAACATCAGAAGCTGGCAATTCCACAATCCGCATTGCTGAAACGTTAGGATGCTACATATTCCCTGTAGGGTGTGTAAGTGTAATAAGACATCAGAAAAACTCACATACAAGCACATTCTTTCATTGGAGTCATTTATTTTTCCATTTATATCCTAGTACACCAGCCCCGGGCACAATAATTGAGAGATTCTGAGAATATGAATATTCATAGAGAATCTCTGCGCCTTCGAGTAAAACCCTGGTGACGTGCAGGTGTAAGAGGAAAGCTACCAAGACAGATTTGTTCCCCTCAACAGGTAGACCGCTGCGACTACCTCTGGCTATTTGTATGCTGACAAGTTGCTGTTCATGTCAAAAAGCCGTCAGCTAAGACGTGGAGGGATGAATTTAAATTGCTCCCTGGTTCCTATGAGTCTCATCAGAATGATAAACCCCTACTCAGAGTTTATCACAGAGGGTAAACATTAGACAGTGTTTGGGTCTAATTATACAAGCGAGGGGAAACATGAGTGTTGGCGTGCAGCTTCAAAGAATGCAAGGCAAACAAGAGATGAACGCACAGGGACGTGGTGTGAATACCATGAAACAGCAGAGGAGACGGGGAGAGGAGCGATGATTCGAATGAATGGGATTACAGCGTCTACAATAAACGCTGCTGATACATGTGACGACACAATCAGAGTAAGGATCCAATAGCTCAACTGATTTTGACCTCATTTCACCGATGCTGTAATCCCTAAAACGACCTCACTAGCCAGTTTTAGTGTCATAACATCCATCAGCGCAGTTTCCTGACCCTAGCAGTGTGTTTGCTGCGGGTGTTACCAGCACAGACCGCTGTTTCTGTTCAATGAGGAAGTGCAGAGTTCACATTTTGGAACAAACGCCAGCAATTTGGTGATTTTCTCAACGAGAATGAATGCAGTGCAAATGAATGCAATTCAAACTGCATCAGAAAATCAGACTGCAGATTCTTGATGTACAGAATAAAAATGTATGTAACAGAATCAGAACAATCATATTTTTTCTTCTTCCTCACCAAATCCTGGCACTACATTACCCAAACGTACCATTTCAGCTGGATATTTGGATGTGTTATGGTGGTAGTGACTAATGTGGCTCCAACTCTACACACTCAAGATATTTTCTTTAATTCAGCCCCAACCAATGCTGACTCGTGACATAACTTGAGATTTCCCAGGCTTCGCAGCTTTTTTTTTTTTTTTTTTACATTTGCAGTAATACTACTCACCAACACCTGGAGACATACTTTGATGTGTAAGAAGCACCACCCTCCCCTAATGTAATGTGTGACTGCAGGAGATGCTGTTGTAAGCGCGCGCGCACACACACACACACACACACACACACACACACACACACACACATTTACTCTCCAAAAGGGGTGAGGGAAAGGACAAGTACTTGACAATAATTGGATGCAACATTTTTTTATTTCTAGGTACAGCAGGGTCACATTTTTTGATGGCCTGTGACTGAAAATGTGCCCTTGAGGCAGGTCCTTCGCTGCTCACTTTACATCCCTGCAGTCCCCCATTCCAATGGTAACAGAATACATGATACGGTGTAACAAAATGTCGGTCAGTCAGTCTGTACTAATTTGATACATGACAGTGAGTCATATCCATGGTTAGTTTATACTGTATGCAAGGTTCTTCCTTCATTAAATCCCAGTAGCATGTGATGGCAGGACACATACTACTGTATAAGTTTAAAGGTGCTGTCTCACACACTACTACACACATCAGATGTGGGTTGGAACCTGGCATTCTGCCTGTTTGTGTAGGAGGTGTCAGATTACCAGGCATCACGGATTATTACCTGCTTTCTAATTTTTTTGACATAAATGAATTTTAATGTTTTATTCCTCTAGATTCTACACAGCACTGCTATAGCACAGCAAGTGCAATAAGATGTGACTGTTTACAACGTGAGGTCCGGAACTGTGGAATTAAGACTCAAGTACCGTACCAGTCACACCAATATGAAACAAAATAGCCAAGGCCCATTCTCTTTGCCCTGGTTGGTGCTTACACCTTTCTAGCACTTGCATCATTAAAATAGAGCCCTGAACCTAACAGGTAGTTAAAGCGCACAGATTCACTCTAGCATATAGCTCTGTGCAGGTACTCCCATGATTAAATACTTTGAGACAAAAATCCCCCAGAATTACACATTGTTGACATATTATGTTACAGTTTTAATTAAGTAATGGGAACAAGTGGTTATTACAAGGGAGGGGACATGTGGTTTGTGTAACTGCTGAGCTAATCACAAACAACAAAGCTTCCCATTCTAAAAAATGGAGAGTAAAATTCACATTGATTAAAAGACACCCTGGACATGTTGAGGGGTGAGCCCCTCCCCTCAGTGGAGACTGAAAACGTCTGCTGACAAGATCAGAAAGTCAGGGTCAGTCACTGTTCTCAGCTCTGCTTCTGCTTGTCATAGTTTGGCTGCAGTGATGACAGAAGGGGCCGAGTCAGAGGGGAGCAGCTTAGTGTGTGGTCACAGCTCATAGTCAAACTTGTACTCGTGAGCCAGGTAGATTCTGCGAAAGATGAGTGCAGCCAGGGCCAGAGTGAGTACGACGATGAGGACAGCTGAGCCTGCATGGCTTTCATCCTGACGCTGATGAGGGGCTGGGGTGAAGGCCGGCCTGCCGGCTGGATCACTGCTGTCTCTTTGCCCCTGGTGGCTGTGCTGCTGGGCACGACGCTGGCGGGGGCTCAGAGGGAGATAAGTGCTGGTAGCTGTGGGAGGCTGGGATCCTTCCACCCCTGTAGCTGGTGATGCCTCTGTCTGTGGAGGTGGATAACATTCAGAGTATTAGTGAGATAAAACTAGGTGAAACAATATCCACTAGGCAGCTATGCTTTATGTCCAGTGGATGTGGCTGTACTGAATTTGGGTTGTCAAGCAGCTCAGTCTCAAGCCACAAATTTATTAATTCACTGAAAAACTGGCAGATTAATCAGTAATAGAAATGATAAGTTGCAGGCCCATTTGGTATTAATGTGCCCTCTCACACACACATACAAATACAGAACAAATGTGTGAGACATCTTTTCCAGGAGGTGGTGAAGAGGGTGTCTAGCCAATGAGAAGCACTGTACAGGGGGGAAGCAATAATCAGTACACAATCATCTTACAAACCTCTGTGCTCTGTACAGCAACAAGGCAGCATACCATGTACAGCGTACCATGTCTCAGTCTGGATGTCTTTTCCCTTTAACTTCAGCGCCAGATGGTAAGTCTTATTTTTAATGCGGGTCTCCTCAGTTTATCCAAATTCAGAAACACTAATCTAAGTTGACCCTCGGCTCTGCTCCTTCCGACTATTGCTCTAGTTTTGTGGGTAGCAGCTGGCCCCAAAATCACTCCACTTAAGGCAGCCCAGCTGGCGCAAGCATCTGAAGTGGTGAAAAGCGGCTGTGGAAACATAAGCTTCAAGCTACTATAGCACATCCAGTGCAACGTTAAGAGAGAGCCCTGATGTCTAGCTTCCAGATTCCATGCAGGCACGCAATACAAAAAATACAGAAATACAGACAGTATGTTGCTGCTGTACTGAGAGCAACCAGAATAATATCCCTCCATACACATTCAAAATAGGAAGAATTAGCAATTTTATTTTGACAACCAGTTCCTCAGGAGGGGTGCACTGACTGCTTTACCACATTATAGTACAACAAATTACAAGAGCGGTATGCCAGTCAGGAAAACACAGCTGTTCTCAGAGGCATTATCACAATATACAACAATATAACCTCAAAAAATTTACAGTCATAATAAAAGATGAGTAAGTATTCACTACGGTGAATTACCAATGCCAGGTTTCCAGAACCTGCAAGTTGAACTGCCCAATGAAATGAAGTGAATCCAACGATAAGTTGGAGTTCAGTAAAATTACTTGGAAACACACTAAAATTACTTGGAAACAGTTTGCTTCTGTGAAAAGACTTCCAGTTATGTAATTTGTACTAAAATATTGTGCTAAAGCCGGACAAACAGTCTGTTCTGTGGGTGGCGGATTGGCCCAAGGCAGGTTATGTGCTGTCCTGTGTAACCCCAAAATGGCAGTATAACGCCTACCTGTTCAGCCTGGGGCCTATCAGAAGCTTCCTGGCCTGCAGATGTGGAGGTGTCTCCCTGGGTGAATGTGGAAGGCTTGCATTCTGCACCTTCGCTCTCACTCGCCTGTCTGGATAAGCTAGACTCTGCCTGTTTGAACACACAGGGGAATGCAGTCATCCACACTGGACCTTGGCTCATCTCTACATCTCAACTCAATATCATCACACTGTCACATTTACCTAGATAATAACAACATCAATAAAAATGTTAATTGTTATAAATTAATAATAATAATCATAACTATGTCTATACAGTATTTCCCTAGTATTATTCAGTCACGATGCTGTTGTGCTTGAATCCACCATCCACCAGCATGCAGTGCTTCAGTCAAGATGTCATCTCGGTTCTGTCCCATGACATGGCTCCTACAGTATTTCTATTCTGCCTGTCAGTTTCAGTAAGGAGTGCATTAGTTTGAAGTCCCACATAGGATGAGGGGGTGGTGGGTTGATCGGTGCTTTGTGCCAACAGAATACAGTGGTAATGATCTGTGAATAGTGAATCCAAAACAGGCAATCCTAGGATTTGTAGTAGAAACTGTCAGGGAGAGTCCAGCTTTAGCATCTCAACAGCTGTAAAGTCGGCATAAACACTGCTGACTGCATATAAGAGAAACACACACTCATATAAACTGATGTGCTGTTTTGACTTTCATTATTAAGCTACCAACAATGAAATAATCACTTCCTGGAATTTAATGAGAGACATCTTTACTGAAGTGTTATGATTTTTGAGAGAAGCCAAACAAAGATTGCAGCAACTAGAAATAACAGTAATTATTTAAAAGTAATTAGTAAAACAAGTAGTATTTAAGTGTTACCAGTGCTATTTAGTATGTTGAATTGTTGTCACCTCCCATCATTCATATCAGGAATGAGAGAGTATATCCCTTTGACCTGCTGGGAAGCTTTTAATGTGAAGCATTTGCACAGTATTCAGTTTATTGAGAAGAACTTAAGAAAGAATGACAAAATGACTTGGATGAGTCAGAAAGTTAGAACAGCAGAACAGTGACAAGGACATGACTATTACTGTATTGATAGAAAATACTGACTTTGTATCAAACAAAAATTTAAAGTGACATTTAAAATGTGTGCATATCTGAAAGGAGATTCTACCTTAATGATCTCAGTAATGTCTAACTTAAATATGACCAAATATAGTATACTTAAAGGAAGCAGGAGAAATTAGGAGTAAAGGCCTGTTTCTCCCTGCTGTTGAGGTAAATAACATCATTTGAGAGTCTAGAATTCTCCCTTAAACACAATGATTTGGAAGATGTGATAGGAGTTAATGTAAATTTATAACTAATAATGGTTCATAGTCTAGGCCTAATACGTCACAGAACTGAGAAAAAGCAGCCTTTGCTGTCTGAGAGTGCTGGTGTGCACAGTGAGAGAAAAATGTAACAAGCAGTAGTTTCTTCTACACTGTGAGCAGCTATTTTGCTCAAAGGGTTAAAAGCCTGACTGAATTGTGAAGCAAATGTGTCTCATGTAAGTGCCAGTGTTTGTACCTTGAAGTTGATTTGCTGAGCCAGTTCTCTGGCCTTGTGGTCTGCAGCACTGGGGCTACTGTTGGGCGTCAGGGCCAGGAGGGCAGAATGCATGGAGCAGCCACATGTGTCACAGCAGAAGTCCTGAGACCTGTGGGAGAACAGGTAGTACACAGTGAGGTCATCCATACGCAAGGGCAACTCTCATCCTACACTGCTACTGTCACTCATGACAGTATAAGGCCATTTGATGAATAGGTGGAAAGAGTACAAAAACATTCCATTCAAGTAAAAGTACTGTTACTTTGATGAAAGGTTACTTAAGCACAATTAAAATGATCATTGTAAAAATCTACTCAGGTAAAAGTAAAAAGTAGCCCTTTTAAAATTTACACAAAGCAAAAGTTAGTTACTTTGCAGTGCATATAAAATAAGGCATGTCAACACGTGATATTAAGGAAACTACACTTCATTTATTTTACTGCTCTGTTTAACAAACATTCAATATCAAAGTGCCACAAAAATAACATGATATGACATTTAAAATATATTGGGAATGCATGTCGTGTATTTTTTTGCAACAAACATCCTTCTTTTCATCAACACTAATATTGTAATTGTGCAAATAACCAGGTCACTGTGACTCAAATTAAACCAAACTCTTAAAGTTCATCAGGTATCAGACTGCTCTACCTGTCAAATAACTAAAAGGTTAAATAAGGCCAGGGTGCTCGTCAATCTTTTCCTCTGCATTAGGCATTAGGCTTTTGTCTTACTATTGAATAGGTGTCATTAGCATACATCAGTTCTATTTACATAGGTCAGAAGGAGCCTACTACACCTACTGGAACCTACTGGTAGGTTCAGAAGGTCGTTTTTATCCTACAGATCTTCATTGTCGTCATTACGTATATTATGTCCTTAAGTTTAAACAGGACAACTGCAGTTATATTTTGGCATTAAAACATGTTGGTTAGGGTTAGAAAATAAAACATCTTGGTTAGGTTTAGGCAATAAAACATGTTGGTAGGGTTTAGGCAATAAAATAAATTTTTTATTATTTTTTAATCAGTAACGGATGTGATTTGAAATGTACCGAAGTACAACACTTAAAAATATATCTACTTAAGTAAAACTGTAAAAATCATCATTACCATCATCTATAAGCTGCCCATACTTTTATAGCAAACAAACTGGACCTTCGAATGCTGTGTGCATCTGTGTTTATGGCAATGGTTGTTTGTACTGTTGGCTGCCTTGCCATGTGCACTCAGCAGGTTTGCTTTTGCCTTCGCCACCTGTGACACAATTCACATTCCAGGTCCTTGCTAATGGTTCACTCTGTTGCATGCACCTTTAGGCCCTAATGTCAGTCCTGACAGCAGGGTTTGTGCAATATTGTTAAGAGAAGGTTCAGCACAGCAGCATAGTGCAGATGTGGAAAAAACATATAAAAGAGTTTTCTGTGGATTTGTCTTAGTAAACCTAATCATCCCTTGCAGCATCTAATGGGCTGATGTTAAAGCTGCACAGAGTGGAGAGAATTCACATTCTGACGAACACCACATCATCACTGCAAGGCTCCTCAGACTAAAAATGTCATGAATAGGTTTGGATGCATCACTGTATTCACAAATTTCCAGTCATCACAGGACTGTCTCTTGAGTGTCTCCAAAAGCAGGTGTCATGTAAAATTGTTATTCACGTCGGCAGCAATGACACCTGATTACGCCAATCGGAGGTCACTAAAATTAATGTTCAGTCAGTGTGTAACTTTGCCAAATTAATGTTGGACTCCGTAATTTTCTCTGGACCCCTCCCCAATCTGACCAGTGATGACATGTTTAGTCACATGTCGTCGTTCTGTCGCTGGCTGTCTAGGTGGTGTCCAGCAAACAATGTGGGCTTCATAATTGACAATTGGGCTACTTTCTGGGGACAATCCGGTCTGGTAGCGAGGGACGGCATCCATCCCACTTTGGATGGTGCGGCTCTCATCTCTAGAAATCTGGCTGAGTCTCAGATTCTTTTTGCAAGGTTTCAGACCTTAATCAGCTCGTTAGATCTGATGCATGGCAACAGCTGTCATTAGTAATGCCAATTTCAGATACTTTGACTCTGCCCAAACTTTTGCACAGTGACATAATAATGTTTTTATTTTTTATTTTTGTTCAATTTATGGCATAAGAAATAACTATGCATCAGTGTTTGCTGAAAATATTGTGCATTTTTTCCATTTCCAAGAGAGACTGTGTTAACATCTTTTCAATTAAAAAAATCACCAAAATCTGTTATTTATCAAGGGGTGCCTAAACTTTTTCATAAGACTGTAAATAATGCTGTGTGGTATGACCAAAAATTCATATCACTGTATTTTTCAAAATTATATCGATTTCACTGTATATGACGGTATGTTTTTTTCATGCATGACTGGGTGTTAGCCACATTTTCTACTGATTTTCTACTGCAGTAGATTGACTTAAAATGGCCTATTTTACTGTCATGATGAGTGAATACTGTAAAAAAAATTCCATCTCTCTCAACAGTATTAAGTGGGACCATGTCTTTGGCTGGGTGGATAGTGATAAGAGTCCACCGTTTGCTTTTTTGTCATAGGCCATCCCTTTAGCAAACGTGTCTTCTGACTGGACTTTCCTTTCCAGTGTTACCTGCTGATGTGGAGGACACTGACCATAGTTTCTTGCTTTCTTCATATTACATGATATGCTTGCGGCTAAGGTCGTAGAACAAATAGCTGGTGTTGCCACCTGCAGCGAAAATTTTAGCCCGACATTTGCAAAAATAGTCGTTTGGTTGATGTCAGATTTTTAAAACAAAATACTTCCAAACAACAGACACGGCACCTCTTTTTAGCACAAGAACACTGGCTAAACACAAATTCAGCAGTGGATCTACAATTATGAGCTTTGTGTATATGGGGGACACACTTGTGCTTACACTTGGCCCGCCCTCGTCTTTCTTCTGGAACAGAAAGTCTTTTGTGTGGCTTAAGGACAAAACAGCTATTTTATAGACTATTAACTTTGCATGCAGTTTTAAAAAAGTAATCTCTCATATTAGTGTTAAATGTAGCATGCCACCATCTAAAAACTAATTAGTTGGCAAATCACATTTTTCTGCATTTTGGTCAAATGTTTGTTCTTTCCCCCAAGAAAAAAAAAATTGGTATGCCTAACAGGAGTAGTGAAGATGCTATTACTGGTCTGATGCTTTCATTATACAGCTTATATGGACATAACTTAACAGCAAGTACGCTACACATGGCAGACCCCTGCTGTCTGTGACTCATGGTCAATTAGTGAAAATGTAGCCTAGCCTGCAACCTTACTGTCTGTACACTCAATGGATCACAGTCCAGGAGGTGACGGAGGAGTGCATATTTCAAATGTCTGAAAGATTTCAGTGATTCATGTTATTAAAATACCTTAGCATGTACATTTCTGCTATATCTACCATTTCATAATTCAATAGTATAGCCGCTCTGTACCATGAGCATTTTACACTCTTAAAAGCGTTTTCCCTGATGCTGTGGTTGATCTATTGACTCTACAAAGACCTGCCAACAAATATTTCAGATATGGGAAACACACCCTCGCTGACTTTTTTTCGATCTGGTCTAAAGAAGCATCTTAGAGCGGTACCAAAACTCCAACAAAGCGGTGCACTAATTAGCATAAATAATGCGTTTTATTGTCTCGAGATATTCCCCAGTGTCCTGGCTTAGTTAAATCAGGCTACAATGACTGTGCTCTACCAACAGTGGCACCGTGAAATTCTACCAGTAACAGTGGGGCCTAAGCATGGCCCTGCATTTGGTAACAACACCACGGACAACCAGCAAATTAACCTAGAGTTGTCACCACGGCCCAGCACGGTATGGTCCTTGTTCAGGGGGAGGAGAGATATTTGGCCACGCGTCAGTCATCCACAACGTATGAGGCAGTCTGGCATCTGCAAACAGCTGAGCAGATCGGTGTCATGTTCGAAAGCAGGTGTGTCACTGGCCCAATCATCAAGAGCCACTGCCTTGCTAACATCCAGTTACAAAGTTCTTTCAACAATGGCAAGAGAAATTAACCACTGCTAAATCCAGCAATAGTAAAAAAAAAAAAAAACATAAAATGTAAAGTGTTTCAGACAGTTAATTCCAAGTTAATATGGGACCTGAAGTCAAAGCCAAAAGCCATTTTATGTGGACATTTAAATATATGCAGCTTCAAGTCAAAAAGTGATCAAATCTATCATCTTCTGACTCACTGACTTTCTTTGTCTCTCTGAAACCTGGCTTTATGATTATTCATCTTCAGCAATTTTGTTTAGAAAAGATAGGCAGGGTTAAAAGGGAGGGGGGCTTATGGTTTATGCTAAGGACACTTTTAACTGTAATGAAATAAATGTGGCAAATAAAAATGGGCTAGAATGTCTTTAAATGTAAATCTGTCACTGCAAATGTCTTGTATTCTTGTAGTTATTTACAGGCCTCCTTCTTCAAACATTATTTTTCATAAAAAAAAATGAAAATGAATGTAAAGAATTAAATGTTAGCAAGAGGTAATAATTATGGGCGACCTAAATATAAACTGGGAAGTGAAGCAAATCAGGACACATTTGAAAAAAAAGTTATGGATGAAATGGACCTGACTCAACTAATGTTCAATGAAATTCACTTCAATGCTACTATTTTAAGGTAGCCAAATGCAGCCGTCTTCAATCACCATTTTATCAATTCTGTGGCTGAAAACATTTGATGTAAACTAGGACCAGAAATTTACAGTGAGTGACCACTCAACACTAATTTACCATCAGAAATATTACAGCGGCAAAAGTGTTGAATATTATTAAGTCTCTTAAAACGTCTAAGGCCAAAAATGTCTTTGGAATGGACATCAGATCTTGGGTCAGCAGCAACCAATCCTATTTCATCCATTATTGACCTTTCAGTCTCAAATGGGTGATTTCCAGATGCACTGAAACCTGCTACTGTGACTTCGATATTTAAATCTGGTGATTCAACCACTTTAGGTAGCTACAGGCCAATTATACCAACCGTATTTAAAATTACAGTTTGGCTTTCGAGCCAAGCATTTGACCAAGATGGCTACTTGCCTCTTAGAGAAAAGAAAATCTTCTCTGGATGGGGTTATAGGTGTGGTATTTCTGGACATCAGGAAAGCTTTTGATATGGTTAATCATAAATTTCTTCTTGCTAAGCTCTCAAATTACATTTTTTCTAGATTGAAGCACACCTAAATAACTGTTCTCAGATTGTTCAGTTTCCATAAACAGTTACATACCTAAGTTACTCCAGTTGTCTACAAGCGTTAAGCATGGGTCAATTTTAGGTGTCCTTTTATTTAGTCTTTACATTAATGACCTACCTTAATGTAAAACATTAACATTAAGTCTTGAGGTGGAAAGTATAATGTATGCAGATGATACAGTTTTATTTGTACATGGCTGTTCCAAAGACATCCTTGCAGCCAAACTTACTAAATCAATGGGTCCGGTCTCAAGAGCCCTGTCTGCAGTTAAATGTCTCTAAAACAGGTGGTATTGTAGTGGCCACAGGGGTTATTAACTGTACATTGTGTGTTCGAGGATTAATATAGGGGTTCGGGAGAATGTGTTTTATGTGTTTTGGGGAGATGGGTTAGTGGTACCGTGGAGTGTGGAGGGTTGTTGTGGAAGGGACCTCCCTGATGATGTGTGCCTGTTTTAGCAGAGTTGTTATGCAACTAATAAAAAAGACATCAGAAATCAGAGGTGGCAAAAATCTTTCTACACTCGATTTTTAACCATCTTAATTATTGTTTAACTAGCTGGTCCCAGGCAAGTCCCAGCACAATTATACCTCTCAAAGACTGTTGCCAATTTATGCTTGATGTATAAGGTAACACACATTTTAGCTCTAGCTCCTCTTGCAGACTATTTTAGCCAAAGAAGCACCTTTCAGCGTGTCACCAGAGGATTTGTGAGAGGAGACTGTGTGATACCTCTGTGTAAATCTACTTTCGGTCAGTCCGCCTGGTCTGTGAGAGGCTCCAGAGAGTGGAACTCAATTCCAGATTATATCAAACAATTAAGAACTTACAAGCTTTTACCAAACAACTAAAAAAAAGGGATTAACACATATTGATTTACATGTGTGGTATGTCATTGTATTCTATGTCTTTTTATGCAAGTTTATCTGTATATTTTACTGATGTTTTTATTGTTCCTAATTGCTTACATTTCTGTCACTCTTAGTAGTTGTAGTTGTGGAGTCAATGTTTTGTTTGTCATGTCTAACATCATTACTAACTGTTATGTTTTGTGGTGTGTCTGTATGGCTTGTTTGTTTTCCTATTTTCTTCTTTTTCAAGGCCAGGGGACTACAGATGAAAAATTAGCCTTTTGGCTAATTCTGGTTTTAACATGTGATCATATGTTTTATGAAATTGCACTGTCCCCTTTCAAATAAATTAATCTAACCTAATATCAACATATTAACTACCTAAAGATCAGCCCTTCTACAGAAGATTTGAGAATGTTTAATCATATCCATGTAAAGTATTATTTGGCAATTTTTTATAATTTCTTTTTTTAAAAATTTTGCTACCGTGGATTAACCTGCTTTATCCACTTACATTTTTTTTTATTTTAAAAGCTTTTTGTATAGGTTAAGCCACTATATACTGCACTTTAAATAATATGAGACGTGCATTTGGCTGTGAGGAATGACTGACATTTTTTATATTAATTTCTGAGTCTTCCTAGACCTCCATGGGGCCCCATGTGCTCATCCAGCCACATCACGAGCTAGCCAACTTCTTTGGCAGTTTACTTGTCAGTCATAAACTTGGAAAACTCTTTAAATGCCTCCAAAAAATATTGTAGGAGGCTCCTCTCTGAATGACACCTTTCACAATCACCAGGGGCAAAGAAACAGGAGATAAGAAACCACAGAGAAGTGCTGTATCAGCCTTAGAATGAAGGAAATGAAAAGGTTTTCCATCAGGGAGATAAGCAGCCATATATTTATAGCAAAGTGCGTCTTTCTGCCTATCTCATCTCCATGTGCTAATGAAACAGACTGCTGATCAAGACCCTTTCTGATCTGCTAATAGAAGAGAGACTTTAGCTGGATCCTCTCTCTCTCTCTTGCTTTGTACTTTCTCAGAGAGAAATGCAGTGTGAAATGAAGAGCAATGTGCCCACTCATGCTCCCTCCAGAGAGCAGGTATTTCAGTGATAATGAATTTGTCATCTTGCAATACCAGGACTGGCTTAGGCGTGCTCCTTTCTCTGTGACTACAAAATTATTAGTAGAAGCCATGTCCTCTGAGGTTCAGGTGCTGATTATATTATATGCTTGCATAAGGTTTACTTTGTTAATGCCATCTGACCAGCATCATACATGTAATGTCAGTACTGATCATATCCTGTGTGTTTGCTAATCCTGCATGCAAGATTGTATTATCAATTTCATACACAGTTCCACAACACTCAACTCACTTACCTCCATCATTCTGTAGCCATAGCACAACATACACAATACATTCTCTGCTGGGAGCAACAATGGGAAGAGGTTAATCTACCAAATCTTACTTTTTGGCAAGGGCCCTCCTCTCCTCTGGGGTATAATCAAGGGATCCTATTGCTCCCTCTCCTTTTGTTGGCATGAATCCAATTATAGCTATTAGGGCAGTTCGGACTGGAAAAGAGAAAAAAAAGAAATACAATAATTAAAAAAAAAACACAGCAGGCACTGCTAAGAAGTGCTTAATAAAACAGAGACAGATTACATGACAGACTGTACTTGTCGTCATGTTGTTATGCAAGTGGAAATGATGCTTTGTTTTCCAGGCATAAACTTGGATTTGGCCCAGCATCCGTGAGGACATCCACCACGAGTCTGTACTAAGATTATCCAGTTTTACAGTATGGTCAGGGGTGTGTTTATGTGTCTGTTCTGACCGGTGGTATGATCCAATATCCTGAATAAAGCTCCTGGAAGCCCATTATATCTGTCTTTGTAAGATAAGCCTACTGTAAAGGTTTCCTGCATTGGATATTTTTTTAACCAAATAGTGGAACTTTCAACATCACGTGTACATTAGTATTGAGGATTGAATGTTAAAGAGCAGTTCCAGTGTTTTTAAAGAACCCGTCCAAAGAATCCTGTGTGCTTAGAACCTACTGGTTGATTACCAACAGCCTCTTGCAATTAAAGAAAATTATCCATGGGGCTCAGTTCATTTCAGTATGCTGTCCAAACCCAAGGCTTGAAACTCAATAACGAATGCATTGTAATATAAAACGCATATGTGCTGGTTTTTGTTAAAGCTACGTGTTTTTAGGGTTTACTGAGAATTGTCCTCAAAGTGCATTCATATGCCGAGCTCCTATTCAGAAGCTGTCATGTTCTAAAATTTACAGGAAATACAACTACTAAACCTGAGTGTGATAACTTTGAAATGGACAGTTTTAGTTTGACACATGGAGTTTTAGCTAAACAATAGCATATAAAATGCATTATTCTTCTATGTTAAACTCAGAGGTGTCCTCTCTTCGGATATTCAGCCCAGAGAGTGTGCATACTAGACAGTAAACAGCAATTAGCAAAGAAGTCAGGTAATAATACCTTCAAGACCTGCATGCTTACTATGTTCTATGGCCAAGGGGGGGGGGGGCGTGCAGTGTTGCTACATTAATGGATTAATCAGAACACTGCATTGTAGATTGAACACAAGGTACCTAGTTGTAGACTTCACATCTTATGCAGCGCACAACAGATTGCTTTTGCTGCCGTGAATCAGACATAACGGAACTATTGGTAGGAGAGTAATGCTAAGGACAAACTGATGGGTGACAACCATCCCAGTTTCAATGCTCATGGGTCCTGGTGAGTAATTGGTCTGTACCATAACACCCTAATGGTGACGTAACATATAGGTCAGTTGTTTCCCTTTGTCCGTAAGAGAATGCTCCGCACTGTGGGTGTACATTATGAAGTGTCCTGCTCTTCCAAATTAAAAAAAATTAAAATTAAACTAAAGGGAAAAAAAAACAAAAAAAAACTGTTCATTTGCAAAGTGCACAGTAAAATTGAGGAGCTTAATTTAATTTGCTTTATAACCAATCACGATAACAGTGAGTTAGTAATATAGATCAGTGTGTTTTTTTCCTGTTTTCACCCGTGAGATAGGCCCAGCCACTCATGTCCATCATGGCAACAGCTAAAGGCCATCTGAATTAGGAAGAAGCAAAGAGTCTTTGATAGGGAACATAAAAGTGCAGACACATCATTAAATTTCCCAAGTTGTGGATGTTTGTTCATATGTTACTCTACACTTGAGTCTGATGCTCTACAGGTAGCACATTCAGGTTTCTCATATGAGCACATCCATGAGTTCTATTCTAAATCCTGGAGATACAGTCCACATGTAAACATATAACAAGGACACTTCAAAAACCTATTTAGAACCAGGATTCTAATTTGCAAGTAATTACACTCATTTATAGTCACCATCAGCATTAGCACCATACAGTAATTACTGTCCAATTATAGTGTGTCATTTGTAAACATACTGGAACTACCTTATTACATGCCATAGGTCATGCAGGGACTTTCGAATAATTACGATTTGAAATGGACATGAATGGAGTTATGAATGATGGATAGTTTCATCAATTTGTTTAAACTGTAATTATGTATTGCGTGGCTAATTTTAACAGTTCCTTTCCTGTAGCATCTTCACCACTACTATGGATCTGTTGCCTCCTGGCTGTAAAGTTATCTGCTTTGTGAGCTACTAGAATAGACAACACGGTCTCGTTTTAATACTGAAGTGATTAGACTGACTGACTGAGTGGATATTAGTGCTCTACACACCTTGTCAAATGATGTAGCTGCAGTATGGTTTGAAAAAGTCACAAAGAGTTCCTTTGAAGACTGTACAACTGATAGTGAAGATTGTGTATATCTGTGTATGTCATGTGAATTAAGTAACCAGAAAGTGTAAAAAGTTAGTCGAGGTAGCAGCACACACTTTAGTAACAACAGTAGCTCTGTTCAGATAAGTTTCTTCAGTGCCACCTTTGTAGTTTTTGAGTTGTCTTTGGCTCTCAAAAAGATGAAATGCCCTGTGAGTATGTTTGTATGTACCCTTAACTCCTTCTATTTGGCAGTCTATGTGATATAACTAAAAAAGGGATTGCAAAAGTGCTGTTTCTCTTATTTTCAAACACAAATAATGTTAACTACAAACAGACTAGGGAAACAGCATGAGGAAAATGTATAAATATTTTCATAAACAAGTATATTTTCATGAATGTACCTAAATAAATAGAAACATATAAAGTGTAAAATTATAAATCTTCTCCAAAACAACATCAGAGGGAATGTTCGAATTACTTAGCCACAGTTAATTAAACATGTAGGCATAGCATATGAACTAAAGCAGCAGCCAATAGTAGAGTGTAACTAGGGAATCACTACAGCTGGCCTGCCTGTGACGTTTGGAACTCAGTGTAATTATCCAGCCAGACCTCCTGTGGTCATTCCAAACAGGATGAGACCCAACATTTACACAACTCTTGAAGAACACAGCAGGGGAAGTCAAATCTCTAAGGCATGGCCATCCATGTGACCTGCTATACAGTATATGTTGGTAAAAGAGGTTTTGAACGACCTTTGATTGTCTTTGATTTAAGTCTGTTATTGATTTAAACTTTTTTTTTGGTTAAGAGAGGGAACCAATAGGGAAAAATGCTTTGAAGGAAGATGCACTGTCTCCCACTGAGTTTCTTCTGATTAAAGTCCCATGCTGAGAAGTAACATGAAAGCAAAATTCAGAAAAAGGATGGATCACCAGTAGAGAACTAAAATGACTTCTTGGTTGAAATAAATTATCAGTTTTGACTCTGAAGATAAAAACACATACATCCTCCTGCCAATGAAGACCCTGACCATTCAATAATTATTTCTAATTTGCTATGATCAAAACTAAGTATCTGAGGTTAATTTCAGAATACTCTGAAGCCCAGAAGAAAAACTGTGATTGTATTGGTTTGATGACTGCTTTTGCTGTTTTTGCACATTTTAAATGAATCTGAAGATGTTACGGGGTCCACGTTGTACAAAATACTACAAATGGACTATCATTTAATGAAGGACTACAGCACTTCCAACTCTCTGATTAGAGGCAATTTGTCAAATAGACTGTGCTTACGTAAACTGCAATTTAAAACTAGCTTAATTAGTATTTTTTAACTGAAAAATACTGAAAATATTATGTTTATTATCAGAAGCTCAGAGCAACGGCTGTGGAAATGTACATCAGGGTTGATTTACCATGTGTGTCATTATTGTACAGATAGCTTTTATTAGCCATTATGTGAACACTGGCTCCTATTAGAGAATTAAAGTAGTTTGTGATAATAATGGACACCAGTGTCAGTGTAACGTCATTCTGAGTCAACCCATTCTGAGAGTAGATCAGGGCAGAACTAATAGTCACCCTCTAGACGCCTCTCAAACACTGTGCACAAAGAACTAAACACACTCAAGGAATGAACTACAAATAGAGAACTTGAATCTTCTATCTCAGGATACTTACTGCTCCAAGAGGGCTGCCAGGTCTCGGGATGGTGACCAGAGATACTCAGACAAATCTTTTTCCCAACTTCAAATCTTCCATTTGGCTAGAAGGAAAGGCAGTAAAAAGAAGGTGGAGGTAAGTAAAGGTGGAGACATTAATACAGCATGTATTTTCTTATTTTAGGACAAGCATGACTGGCGAAGTTTTAAACAACTAAGAGGAACAAGAAAATGCAGGCTGCAAATGTAAAGAACAAATGCAAATGGCAACACAAATCTTATAAAATACAAAAAAAGGAGATTACCTAACAAAAGAGTGTCTGCCACAGTAATTCGTAATTCAGACTACTCTAGCTTTTGTCAGTCTGCCATTACTGCAGGTGTCAAACAGCTGTCTAAATATAATAAGATAAACTTATATTTATACAAGAACAGAGCAATTCCCCCTGACAGTGTGATGACAGCCCGGGCTTCGTTGTGACAACTGTCACTACATGTGACGCAAACGGAAATAGCTGAGGGTTAAATGACATGCTGTCCGTTTTCCAGCTTTTGATCATCTGACTTGACATCTTCCTGTCTCACTTCAGCAAAGAAATAATAAAATGTGATTTAGATGCGGCCTTGGTTTGCATCCTACCGTGAGGAGGATGATGCTAGGGGGCTTCATGGGGTACTCTGGAGGAAGTACAATCCTGCCGTGGTAAACCCCGCCATCAAAATCTGAGTCTGGGGGCCCGCGAACGGAGAAATGCCATTCAAAGAGGTTGTCCTGAAAAAGAACAGGGAAAGGTGACACTGAGTACTGGCACGAGCAACCCTATGACTTTTTCATGCGTGACAAGACAGACTATAGAGTGACTGTGAAGTGTTTCTCCCATAGCTGTTTGTTGTGTTACTTCTTCACAATTATTTTAATTGGACAATATTATTAAAGTGAAAATTAATCTTCTATGAAATTTTCACAATATAACTTCAATAATGAATCTTTGGACCTTGACATTGCATCTGCTTGACAGACACTTCTGTCCAAAGCAAGATACATTTTTTTCATCTTCATCAGGAGCAATTTGGGGTTTAACAAGAACACTTTGACATGTAAACAGTAGGAGTCATGAATAACCACCTAGTTAATGGCCAGCACAGCTGTCAGTTTATTTCAACCATTATTGTATATTTGGAGCTAAAGCTGAATGCAGCACACCTGAAACATTGCTGATGATCCCTTACAACTGTGCATACCACTCTGCAGTGCATCAAAGTAAAAGAAGATGGTTTGTTGTGGTGGATTGAGTAATTCAGTATAACTGCTGACACTGTAGCACTGTAAAGTGATAAACTTACTTCCAGAGGCTGGGCATGGTAGTGCTCTGTGGGATCTCTCAGTTCAGCAGCCTCTTTCATCAGCCTCTTCACCGCTGGTTGTTAATGGAAAACAAAAACACAAAAACTGAGGTTAGTGTCTGCACACAAAAAAGGAAACATCTTCTTTATTGTCTTTGGGAGTGTGGGGTTTTGATAATCATAAAAAGGATGAAGCTGAGGTGACTTGAGAGGATATGCAGGCTGCAGGGGAGTGAAGCACTGGAGCACAGAGATGGCCTGAGGCCATGCGGCTTTCAAGACATGTGTTCCATTGGATCCTGCCCCAGAACAGACTTTTCAGTGAAGATGGGAACCAACCACAATAACCCGACAGTGGACACACAATCATCGGTTTACATTCAATAACCCATAATGACAAAGTGAAAACATGTTTTTAAAAAGTTTTCATTAGTATCTCCCTCTCTCTCTATGTCTGTACCTACAGGATTTGTAGCACATTGCTTTTCAATGAGCTGGCTGCCTTGCCTACAGCAGGCCTGTAACAGAAAGACAGATAATTCTGTAGACTTCTCTCCGGGAACCTGTGATTAAACCTGAGATGATTCATCACACTTGTGTTTGTTTCTAAATTTTGATTGTATTAGCCAGATGATGACAAATACCCGGCAGTCTCCAGTTTAATAATTAAACAGTTTAATAATCACAGAATATGGTGTTTTTATATTAAAAATAAGTCATTTTGTGAGTTTTTTTCCCCAAATCCGTGACATAACTTATGAAATTGGCATTTAAAGAGTTAAAATCCTGGAATTGGTTTTTAACATTTAATAGTTTTGATCAGAAAAGAAGTTGATTAACAGTAACAAAAGGGTAGTGAATTTTCCCACAGTGTATTATTGACCTATGGAAAATTTCAATTCAATTCAATTCAATTTTATTTGTATAGCACCAAATCACAATACAAATCATCTCAAGGCACTTTACAAAAACTAAAACTAAAAACCCAACAAATCCCTTATGAGCAGCACTTGGTGACAGTGGAGAGGAAAAACTCCCTTTAACGGAAGAAAAAACCTCCAGCAGAACCGGGCTCAGTTTGGGTGGCCATCTGCCTCGACCGGTTGGGGTGAGTGGATAGAGCAGAGAGAAAAGAACAGCAACAATAAACAACAAACCACAGAGACTGTGTCTGCCCCTCGAACATATAAATCAAATAAATCAGAAGTTAACAGAAGAGGAGTTATTCATAAAAACTTAATAAAAATTAAGACCACTCTTCTTATTGAACAGAAAAACAGAACTGTCAAATGTGGATTAATAAATATCAGGTCTCTTTCATCTAAATCTCTGTTAGTAAATGATTTGATAACTGATCACCAAATTGACCTACTTTATCTTACTGAAACCTGGTTACAGCAGGATGAATATGTCAGTCTGAATGAATCAACCCCCCTCAGTCATAAAAATTATCATGTTCCTCGAAGCACAGGTCGAGGTGGAGGAGTAGCTGCAATCTTCCACTCAAACGTATTATTAAACTTCCATCCTCAGAACAGTTATAACTCATTTGAGAGCCTCATTCTTAGTCTCTCACATCCAAACTGGAAAACACAAAAACCAGTTCTACTTGTCATTGTGTACCGTCCACCTGTCCCTTACTCCGAAATTTTTAACTGAATTCCCTGACTTCCTGTCTGACTTAGGGCTTAGATCAGATAAAGTTATTATAGTGGGAGATTTTAACATTCATGTAGATGTTGAAAATAATAGTCTCAGCACTGTATTTAATTCTACATTAGATTCTATTGGTTTCACTCAAAATGTTAATAAACCCACCCAATGTTTCAATCACACCCTTGATCTTGTTCTGACCTATGGCATTGAAATTGAACATCTAATAGTTTTTCCCCAAAATCCTGTTTTGTCAGATTATTCTTTAATAACTTTTGAATTTAAAATGATGGATCATGCAGCGTTTGGAAGAAAATTCCACTACAGCAGATGTTTATCCGACAATGCTGTTAATTAATTTAAGAAAATGATTCCATCTTTATTTACATCTATGCCAAGTATAAATATAGTGGAGGGCAGCTGCTTCAATCCCACTCCCTACCAAATTGATCATGTTGTTGACAGCGCTGTAACCTCACTGCGTGAAACGCTTGATTCTGTAGCCCCTCTGAAAAAGAAGTTAGTGAATCAGAGAAGACTAGCCCCATGGTATAATTTACATATTCGTACCTTATAGCAGGCATCACGAAGGCTGGAAAGGAAGTGGCGTTCCACAAACTTAGAGGAAATTATTCTAGCCTGGAAAAACAGTCTACTAACCTGTTGTCTCCCCCGCCCCCTTTTTTGCATACGGCCGAACAACACGTAGCTAAATTAAACTAGTTGTTGTTCTTACATTTTAAGAGTTACAGTGGGTACGGAAAGTATTCAGACCCCTTTATATTTTTCACTCTTTGTGTCATTGCAGCCATTTGCCAAAATCAAAAAAGTTCATTTTATTTCTCATTAATGTACACTCAGCACCCCATCTAGACAGAAAAAAACAGAAATGTAGAAATTTTTGCAAATTTATTAAAAAAGAAAAACTGAAATATCACATGGTCATAAGTATTCAGACCCTGTGCTCAGTATTGAGTAGAAGCACCCTTTTGAGCTAGTACAGCCATGAGTCTTCTTGGGAATGATGCAACAAGTTTTTCACACCTGGATTTGGGGATCCTCTGCCATTCTTCCTTGCAGATCCTCTCCAGTTCTGTCAGGTTGGATGGTGAACGTTGGTGGACAGCCATTTTCAGGTCTCTCCAGAGATGCTCAATTGGGTTTAGGTCAGGGCTCTGGCTGGGCCAGTCAAGAACAGTCACAGAGTTGTTCCGAAGCCACTGACTTGTTATTTTAACTGTGTGCTTAGGGTCATTGCCCTGTTGAAAGGTGAACCTTCGGCCCAGTCTGAGGTCCTGAGCACTCTGGAAGAGGTTTTCTTCCAGGATATCTCTGTACTTGGCCGCAATCATCTTTCCTTCAATGCAACCAGTCGTCTTGTCCCTGCAGCTGAAAAACACCCCCACAACATGATGCTCCCACCACTATGTTTCACTGTAGGGATTGTATTAGGCAGGTGATGAGCAGTGTCTGGTTTTCTCCACACATACCGCTTAGAATTAACGCCAAAAAGTTCAATCTTGGTCTCATTAGACCAGAGAATCTTATTTCTCATAGTCTGGGAGTCCTTCATGTGTTTTTTGGCAAACTCTGTGCAGGCTTTCATGTGTCTTGCACTGAGGAGAGGCTTCCGTCGGGCCACTAAGCCATAAAGCCCCGACTGGTGGAGGGCTGCAGTGATAGTTGACTTTGTGGAACTTTCTCCCACCTCCCTACTGCATCTCTGGAGCTCAGCCACAGTGATCTTTGGGTTCTTCTTTACCTCTCTCACCAAGGCTCTTCTCCCACGATTGCTCAGTTTGGCTGGACGGCCAGGTCTAGGAAGAGTTCTGGTCGTCCCAAACTTTTTCCATTTGAGGATTATGGGGGCCACTGTGCTCTTAGGAACCTTGAGTGCTGCAGAATTTCTTTTGTAACCTTGGCCAGATCTGTGCCTTGCCACAATTCTGTCTCTGAGCTCCTTGAGCAGTTCCTTCGACCCCATGATTCTCATTTGCTCTGACATGCACTATGAGCTGTAAGGTCTTATATAGACAGGTGTGTGCCTTTCCTAATCAAGTCCAATCAGTTTAATTAAACACAGCTGGACTCCAATGAAGGAGCAGAACCATCTCAAGGAGGATCAGAAGAAATGGACAGCATGTGAGTTAAATATGAGTATCACTGCAAAGGGTCTGAATACTTATGACCATGTGATATTTCAGTTTTACTTTTTCAATAAATTTGCAAAAATTTCTATATTTCTGGTTTTTTCTGTCAAGATGGGGTGCTGAGTGTACATTAATGAGAAATAAAATGAACTTTTTTGATTTTGGCAAATGGCTGCAATGACACAAAGAGTGAAAAATTTAAAGGGGTCTGAATACTTTCCGTACCCACTGTATATTGACGACCTTGGTGTCGTTTGAAGCAAAAGCGTCCCAGTTTTCTATCGGCGCGCTGTAAAATGTGAAACATGACTCCACTCCCCCTCTAGCGTCGAGCGCTGTTTGCCCATTGTTGTCAAGGCTACATTTACAGTAAGGAGGGGTGCGTTAAAGCCCACTGTTACGTCATCTGGCACGACTTGCCATATATTGTTGTAAAGGTCTCATCATTGGCTACAAGATGTGTCAGTCACCATTTACGAACAATTTGACTGGCTAATTCTCCTGTCAATCGAAGTTAGAATATGCCCCCTGACTGGGATTTTCTCTGAGGATGTGAATTCTATTGGTTTTACCGTTAGTGACGCTGTGAAACATACAAACAGCTTTGATTGAGGCCTCATGTGATTCACAGACGCTTGCTATGTCAAACTTTATTGAATAAACGGACAAAACAACCGTAAAACAAAGCGGTTTACGGCTTTTTATGAGGAGGACGATGGATTTATGGATTTACTGTACAATATTACGTCTTTTGGACTAACATGGGTGCACTTTGTTCTATGGATTCTAACAAACAAAACGATATGCGACACTCCATATTTGAGTACACATATGAACTAACGCGACAGAAAGGTAAGGAGCAGCATATTGTATTGTATTTGTACTTTTGTTAAATATTAAGAAACTGTAGTCGCCGTGATTATTCAATCCAAAATTGCTTTATGTCATTTGAATCTGAGACTTTAAGGTTTTATTAGACAAAATTTTTTAGACACATTTTCCGACGATCATTTTGAGACATATCTGGACATACAAATATTGGAGCGGATCTCCTCTGGGGTAGGACTAAAAGGTACAAACATATAAAAAAGCTCTCCGTAAAGCCAGAACTGCATACTATTCATCACTAATAGAGGAAAATAAGAACAATCCCAGGTTTCTTTTCAGCACTGTAGGCAGGCTGACAAAAAGTCACAGCTCTGTTGAGCCCAGTGTTCCCTTAGCTCTCAGCAGTGATGAATTTATGAGTTTCTTTACAAATAAAATCACAACTATTAGAGATAAAATTCAGCAGATGCTTCCTATACCTGCAATAAATGAATCTTCTACTACAGTAGTTCTTGAATCATCTGTAGGACCTCAGTTATGTTTAGACTGCTTCTCTTCCATAGATCTCTCTGAATTTACATCAGTAGTTGCCTCATCGAAATCATCAGCGTGTCTCTTAGACCCCATACCGACTAGCCTGCTTAAAGGCACCCTGCCATTAATGAACTCATCTTTATTAGACTTGGTAAATTTATCTCTAGTATCAGGCTACGTACAAAGGCCTTTAAGACTGCAGTAATCAAACCTCTACTCAAAAAGCCTAGTCTTGATCCAGGAGTCTTGGCTAATTATAGATCAATATCCAACCTGCCATTTATTTCTAAAATCCTAGAAAAAGCTGTTGCTAAGTAGCTATCAGACCACTTACACAGGAATGAACTATTTGAAGATTTTCAATCAGGATTTAGAGCACATCATAGTACAGAAACAGCACTGTTGAAAGTTACCAAGGATCTTCTCTTAGCCTCAGATAATGGACTTGTTTCTATACTTGTCCTCCTAGACCTTAGTGCAGCATTTGACACCATTGACCACAACATCTTATATTACAGAGACTGGAGCATGTGATTGGTATTAGAGGAACAGCGTTACAATGGTTCCAATCCTATTTATCGGACAGATTCCACTTTGTTCATGTCCATGATGAACCTTCCACACGAACAAAAGTTAGTTATGGAGTTCCACAAGGCTCCGTGCTAGGACCGATTCTGTTCACCCTGTACATGCTTCCTTTAGGATATGTCATTAGGAAGCACTCTATTAATTACCACTGCTATGCAGACGACACTAAGTTATATCTATCTGTTAGACCTGTTGACACAAACCAGTTAACCAGACTTCAAGCCTGTCTAACTGACATAAAGGACTGGATGACCAGTAACTTTTAACTTTTAACCGTCAAAACGCGCCGGCATCATTTACTGATAAGGCCGAAACAAACTTAAATTACTCCGTCAATACTGATCGTACAGAAAAAAGAAGTATATCATTCAAATCTGTAAAGGGTCTACTTTTAGTGGTATACCATCATAATAACAACAAAACGTTGTGCTTTTTTTAAATAAAGAAACCCGACAGGGTGCGCTCTCGGACTTTTCTGTCTCTGCCATTTCTCTTCACAGACGCGTAAATAAAACAACCAGAATCTCAACGAATACTTGCCTCATAAAAATAAGAATTATATGGCTAGAAAGCTTGAAATGTTTTCTTTTAAGTGAAACAATTCAAGTCAAAAACAAATCATCACTTTTGATTTAATCCGTATGAACGTAAGGAGAAGTCCGTTTTTTCCTGTCTCACCTCATTACAGGTAATGCGGTCCCACCTTGTACTCTGTTCACTGTTCACATGTAAATAATCTCAGGTGAACCAGGTAAATATGTGCACACCCCCGAGAAATGACATAAAACGTCAAACTTCATCATAGAATTTACTCACTTTTTCTGCACGTTTGGATGATGGCGAGTCACGGACGTGAAGAAGCGCTTCTTATATTCCACACAGAGACAAACAGTTTAGCTTGTCCTCAGAGTAAAAACACTGATTTTAACTCAAATGAGGATCGTTTGGCTCCTCATTGTGTTGTATTGTGCTGCACTAATCCGTCCCATCTACATTGACTGAAAGGCTCATTATGCGCGTCTTTGTCTGGTCGTTCAGTGCGTCTTTTGTGTTCTCAGGTAAATCACATGACTATTCATCCTCAGACACACCCTCTTGCATATGGCCTTTCTGGACAAAAAGTGTCTTAGAAAATTTAAATCAGTGTATTGTTTTCTGTGAATGTGTGAACAAGATGACATTCACAGCACTCTGAAGTAAACACTTTAGCCTACAACATGCAGGTCTCCAAGGTCTTGTGAACCAATGTTCTGTTTGTGTTTTATGGTCTTATTTCAGTGAGTAAAAAATTGTAGTTTTGCACTAACCATGCATAACCACTTTTTTCTCAAAAACACAATAATGTATAAACTTGCTGCTCACATATTATTGTAGCCAATTTTGTGCTGATTACAGTGTTATCAGACTTTAGACATTAATATGTTTAAAAGACACTGAAAAAAGCACAAATGTCAGGACATGTCAAAATTTGTCAAGGCCCCGAAAACCCCCTCAGACCCCAGAGGGAGAAAACAGAAGTCAGTATATTTGGGCCAAAAAATCTCAGAAATAACTTTTCTAAAATTATAGCTACTCTAGATGGCATAACCCTGGCTTCTAGCACTACTGTAAAAAACCTTGGAGTTATTTTTGACCAGGACATGTCCTTTAACTCACACATAAAACAAATCTCTAGAACTGCATTCTTTCACCTGCGCAACATTTCCAAAATTAGGAACATCCTGTCTCAAAATGATGCAGAAAAACTAGTCCATGCATTTGTTACCTCAAGGCTAGATTACTGTAACTCATTACTATCTGGATGTCCCAATATCTCCATAAAAATCCTCCAATTAATCCAGAATGCCGCAGCCAGAGTCCTGACAGGAACTAGCAAGAGAGATTATATTTCTCCTATATTGGCTTCTTTTCATTGGCTCCCTGTAAAATACAGAATAGAATTTAAAATCCTTCTTCTCACATACAAATCCCTTCATAATCAAGCTCCTTCATACCTTAAAGACCTCATAGTACCATATTATCCCAATAGACCACTTCGCTCTCAGAGTGCAGGTCTACTTGTGGTTCCCAGAGTTTCCAAAAGCAGACTGGGACGCAGAGCCTTTAGTTATCAAGCTCCTCTCCTGTGGAACCAGCTCCCAGCCTGGGTTCAGGAGGCAGACACTCTCTGTACTTTTAAGGCTAGACTTAAAACCTTCCTCTTTGACAAAGCATATGGTTAGGGCTGGCTTCAGGCAACCCTGAACCATCCCTTAGTTATGCTGCTATAGGCCTAGACTGCCCGAGGACCATCGGTGCACTGAGCTCCCCTACCCTAACCCCCCCTCTTTCCCTTCCCCTCCCCTCTCTTCCTCTCCTCCCACCTCATGTATATTCCACCATTGAATGTCACTAACCTTGTGCTCTCTCTGTCTCCCCTAGTTTGTGCTCTCTCCCTCTCTCTCTGTTCTCTCTCTGTACCTTCTGCAGGTGTCCCTGGTCCTGGAGCTGTATATCGCTGATGTGCAGTTACTGGCCCCACCAACCTGCAGTGTCTATCTGTTGTTTATTGTTGCTGTTCTTTTCTCTCTGCTCTATCCACTCACCCCAACCGGTCGAGGCAGATGGCCGCCCAAACTGAGCCCAGTTCTGCTGGAGGTTTTTTCTTCCGTTAAAGGGAGTTTTTCCTCTCCACTGTTGCCAAGTGCTTGCTCATAAGGGAATTGTTGGGTTTTTAGTTTTAGTTTTTGTAAAGTGCCTTGAGATGATTTGCATTGTGATTTGGCACTATACAAATAAAATTGAATTGAATTGAATTGAATTGAATTGAATTGTATTTGGGTCTAAAAACCTCAGAAATGACTTTTCTAAAATTATAGCTACTTTAGATGGCATAGCTCTGGCCTCCAGCACTACTGGGAAAAACCTTGGAGTTTTTTTTGACCAGGACATGTCCTTTAACTCACACATAAAACAAATCTCTAGAACTGCATTCTTTCACCTGCGCAACATTGCCAAAATTAGGAACATCCTGTCTCAAAATGATGCAGAAAAACTAGTCCATGCATTTGTTACCTCAAGGCTAGATTACTGTAACTCATTACTATTTGGATGTCCCAATATCTCCATAAAAAGCCTCCAGTTAATCCGGAATGCTGCAGCCAAAGACCTGATAGGAACTAACAAGAGAGATCATATTTCTCCTATATTAGCTTCTCTTCATTGGCTCCCTGTAAAATACAGAATAGAATTTAAAATCCTTCTTCTCACATACAAATCCCTTCATGATCAAGCTCCTTCACCCAACTCCCACGGGTGAAACGGGTGCTGTAGATGTAGATGTAGGGAGGGGAGAGAGACACCGACAAGATCAGTTCCTCTCACTATGCGCTGGATGCGGTGCATGTACCATACCACACAGTGATGCAGCTGGTCAGAATGCTCTCGATGATGCCTCTATAGAAGGTGCACATGATGGGGCCAGGGTTCTGGCTCTTCTCAGTTTGCAGAGCAAGTAGAGACCTTGAAAATGCCTTCTTGGCCAGTGATGCGGTGTTGTCAGTCCAGGAGATGTCCTTTGTGATGTGCACAGCTAGGAACTTGGTGCTGCTCACCCTCTCCACAGCAGCACTGTTGATGGACAGGGGAACATGCTGGGTGTGCACTCTCCTGAAGTCGACAACAATCTCCTTCGACTTCTCCACATTCAGAGAGAGATTACTGTCTCTGCACCACATGGCCAGGCAGCTCACCTCGCTCCTGACGCTATTGAGACCCACCACAGTCATGTCATCCACAAACTTAATGAACAGGTTGGAGCTGTGAATCGATGTGCAGTCGTGGGTCAGCAGAGTGAAAAGGACAGGGCTTAGCACACATCCTTCGGGAACCAATAGGGAATGTGAGCTGGGATTAGACCTTTGTGAGACAGGTTAGTTTTACCCTACTGATGATGTGTTGTTGCAATGTAATCCACTGTGTTACTGCCGACTCGTACTGCCTGTGGTCTCCCAGTCAGGCAGTCCAACAGTCAGTTGCGCAACCGGGTGTTGAGCCCCAGCTGGTTCAGTTTGTAAATAAGCTGCTGGTGGATGATTGTGTTGAATGTTGAGCTGAAGTATATAAACAGCATTCTCACATATGAGTCTTTTGTGCCCAGATGAATGAGGGCTGTTGGACCGATACGCAAACTGGGTTTGGCAACTTTAACTAGTGGTCTTTATGCTGGCATTAGCATAACAGTGGTGTGGTCCGATGCACCGAGGTGGAGGAGGGGTAGGGCCTCGTAAGCTCCTCTCTGAGATTGCGGCTCACAAGACAAAAAACACGAAAACACTGTTCTGTCGGGAGAAAGAGAAGCCGTAGCGGGTGTATGCGCTAACCAAATGTAACTGCCACCACCATTGTTGACAAGAAAAACAAGAACAGTTCTGATCGTACAAATACAGTTTTATTATTTTCAGACAACCTGTTAAACATTAAAATGTATCACTCAATATCAGTTAATACAAAATAGTCCTCTTGTCAGCAGATTACTGACTAACAAATGTAGAATAGACTACTGCGTAGCAAAAGAAAAACCCCAGGTTTGATTTGCACCTCAAACATCCCAAGAGATGGAGCTCAACACTGCAGAAGAGACTCTCAGGATGAAGCACAATTGGTAATTTATTCACAGGGCAAAATGGAATTTATTTTTCAACATTTTTAGGGCTGCAGTAGTATCAGTGTCTACTATTAAAGGCTGAATTAATATTGTGCTCTTTTTGTGTAGAAATGTATTATTACTTTATACAACATGAGTAGTAGCTGTAGTCAGAACACAACAACATTGCTGTGATGGTATTCAATAAATTTTATGTATGATCCCAGTGAATTAATTTGTGTATGTTTTTCCCAAAAAAAGTTTGGGAGGTAAATATGTGTTTAATCACTGGGAATTTAATTCATACAACACTGTCTTAGTGGGGGATAGTTAGAATTGTCCCCTGTATGTCTCAGCATCAAATAATTTTCAGAGTATACTTATAGGACCGATGTGGTTAAGTGGGGTGAGTTTCATGGATGTGACACTTTACTAGTAAGAGAAATGAGGGGATGCATTTACTGGTAGAGCACTTGTTGTATTTAAGTGTGTGAGTTCACAAAACTCTATTCTGTAACATTCGATCTAAAGTCAATACATATTATTTTACATTTTACAAAAATAGAAAATACTAATGTCTTATATTATGCTTCTTTTGTAGGCTGAAGTAATCAAGACAGACTTTGACACGCTGAGGACAGCACTGCAGTCTCTACCCACTGTATTTGGAAGAATTCCAGCTCGCCTAGTCCTCACTCTGCTGCTAAACAATATTCCAGTACACTTTCTAGTTATATATAAACTTTAATGAGAAGAAAATGTGATGTGGAATGATAACGCTAATGACAGAGATGGCTATTGTTCGTTTGGTTTCGGTATAAGGTGACTATCTTGAAATGCGTGTTCTGGCGACGGGGGTGCTTTTCACGGCAGGGGTGCTTTTTCGGCACAAATCAAGTGCCAACAGTGCCATCTAACGCTAATGACTACTCAATAAAGACTGTAAATATACACATATAAGTTGCTTCACTATATAAGTTGCACTAGAAGCCAGAGAAGTTAAAAAAGTGTGATTTAGAGTCCAGAAAATACAGTGTATTTGACAAGAATATACAAATGTTCCACTAAAAACAGGTACCACTAACCTTTTTTTAAATCACCTAAAGCAGTGCCATCCTCTAGAGCACAAAATGTAAGACTACAGTGCCAGACCCAAGCTAATGTTGGTGGTCCCATAAAACTAGAGTGACATTTGCTGCACTACAACAGACCAAGTTCATTTACTTGGAGGTGACCAAAGACTTTAGTTTCTGTTCTCCTGTAAAACGTGAAAGCTTTAATAATTTAGTTGTACATTCAAGATTTATGAATTACGATTTTGTTTTATTTATTTGGACTTGATCAAATTTAGTGCATTCTCCTGTAACACTTAAGGCTTTTGACTGTTCAGAATACAGACTTTATTATATATAAGTATTTTACTTATTTTAATGTACTTTTATATACTATGCCTTCCATGTTCAATTTTGGAAGAAAATAAATAATAATTAAATCAAAATTAACCTTATACCTTTACATGTCACTTAGAAATAAAAGAGGAAACTTTGACCGAAATAGTGCTTTGATTTTTATTGTGATATTTATCAATATCGATTAATACGAAAAAAGTTATTATGCTAAGTTTTTCTTCTATATAGTCCAACCCTACCTAGATCTGTCTGTGAGACAACAGGCTACATGTTAGTTGTTTAACAACTACTTCGCTATGGGACTCAAACCAGTGCTGTGGGTGGTGACTAGTTTTTGATAACATGTCCTTATCAACATTTGTGTAATATTACACAGTCAAGCCCGAAATTATTCATATCCCTGGCAAATTCAGACTTAAAGTTACTTTTATTCAACCAGAAAGTTTTTTCTTGATTAGTAATGACACAGGCATCTCCCAGAAGAAAATAAGACGACATACAAGAGGCATCATTGTGGAAAGAATTATTACTAATTTTTTATTTACATTTGTCATCCGTTCATAGCATTAAGCCTACATAAGTGGGTATGCGCTTTCACATATATTAATGCGCCAGCTAGCTAACTAACAACTTGCAAAAATGAGTGGTCCTCCTCCCCGATCCACTACCCAGCCATTCACCTCCTTGCTACACACCTCACCATGTAAGTGGACATATAATCACACATTGCATACATAGTTTGTATGAATGTATTCTAACACATACAGATGCTAAGTAGACAGAGGAAAGTGGAGGGAGAAGCATTCCAGATCTTAACACAGCATCCACCTAACACCATTCTCCCTGCCAGTGCCTGCATGAACTGTGTCAGGCCCTCCAGTTTGTGCTAAGTGTCATATTCCATGCCCATTTTTGGCTCCTCCTTCCGGTAACAGTAAGCAGTGATGGCAAAGAGAAGCCCTTTCCCACACAAGTGCCCCTAGTCTCTGTTGGGTTTGCAGCAATCCGGTCATTGGCCCAAGCCAACAGAATGATAATCCTTGTACGCAAATCATCTTATGTAAGACACTTTTTGAGTGTTTTCATCAGGGATATTCATAGTTGGTCCAGAGGGGAGAGAGGAGATAGCCTACTATTGCATAACAAGCCAACTCTTAAGATGTGAAAAGCACAGAGCACAGATGTGAGAGGGACGGGATTTCTCTAAAGTTTGACCGATTTTTTATTGCTTTCCAGCTGCTGTTGCAAGGAATACATATAAAAGAGCTAACCCCACTCTTTTTGAGTCAGCTGCTGAATTTAGCGAAAACAGTGAAGAACAATAAAATACAGTCAGAGAGGACGATTCTAATTTTACACACTAACTGCACTGGATGCAGAGATTAAAATAAAAACACATACTGCACAGCTCTGTGAATGTGACATTGAGGAACATGCACAGAAAAATAAAACGGCCAGCCAGGAGTCATGATGAAAACAGCTGGCAAACCCAGGTTTTTCTTTCCGGGACCAAGCGTGAGTCTATATTCATTAAAAAAATATTTTCCTACTCCAGCCTGTCAAAACTGTCTGGTACTTCTTGCTTTGAACTATTTCTGTTGAAGCAAATTTAAGTGATAGCTGCAGACCAGAACAGACCTGTGTGAAACACTGTAACATTCCTCAAACGAATGCATGGAACAAAAACAAATGCCCCATTTCCATCAGGTTCTTCACCTCTGTGAGGTTTAATTAAATTATCTTGTAACACCCTGCACAGTTATTCTAGCACAGTAACTAAAGTAAGGTTAATTTCATGATACAGCAATACTGAACCTCGGATTATTAAAACAGAAAAGTGGAGACACCAGTTCCAACTCAGTGACTCTAATGCCGCTTTTCCATTATACAGTTTTAGCACTACTCGACTCTACTCGACTTTGGTCATTTTCCATTCCAATTGAGTACCACCTCAACGTGAGTGGGGACATCATAGCAAAGTAAATGATAAAAACGGAAAACGATAAAAATGGAAAAACAAAAGGTCACTGTTGTCAGTTTTTTAAAAATGCCAGGTGATGTCATTCCCTGTCCAATCTGTGGCTCGCAGTCTGTTGACGTCACATCATACTATCAGCTCAGCTCACTTGGAACCATGGCCGATAAGCAAATCATATATAGATGTGACTACTGAGCACCTGTAAGAGTTAATGTACTTGGAGCAAGAGTTGCACACCAGTAGAGCAAACATTAAGCTTGCAAGATACACTTATGAGTACTTAGTGACCCATGGCATGAATTCAGTGGTTTCTTTATAGTTCCCCTGTGTTTTTTCTAGATTTTGTGTCTGCTAACCAGCTCATAAATGTGTAGCAGTCCACTAGACCGTATAGTAACATACAAAATCTAATCTACATGATTTCGCGCACACCACAACACCGAGACTGCACTTATTACAATTTTAAATGATTTACATTTAAATAATGATGAATCCAAAACCTCTGTTTTAGTACTACTGGATCTCAGTGCTGCATTTGACACAGTTGATCATGATGTGCTGCTTGATAGACTAGAAGCGTGGGTGAGAGTTACTGGCGCAGTGTTAAATTGGCTAAAATCTTACTTACAAGATAGAGACTATTTTGTCTCACTTGGTAACTATGAGTCTGAGCGAACAAAAATTAAATGTGGGGTTCGTCAGGGGTCTATTCTTGGTCCTCTCTTATTCAATATCTACATGCTGCCCTTTGCTCAGATTATGGAATACTACAACATTGACTACCATACCTATGCAGATGACACCCAACTTTATACAGTGGGTACGGAAAGTACTCAGACCCCTTTAAATTTTTCACTCTTTGTGTCATTTCAGCCATTTGCCAAAATCAAAAAAGTTCATTTTATTTCTCATTAATGTACACTCAGCACCCCATCTTGACAGAAAAGAACAGAAATGTAGAAATTTTTGCAAATTTATTATAAAAGAAAAACTGAAATATCACATGGTCATAAGTATTCAGACCCTGTGCTCAGTATTGAGTAGAAGCACCCTTTTGAGCTAGTACAGCCATGAGTCTTCTTGGGAATGATGCAACAAGTTTTTCACACCTGGATTTGGGGATCCTCTGCCATTCTTCCTTGCAGATCCTCTCCAGTTCTGTCAGGTTGGATGGTGAACGTTGGTGGACAGCCATTTTCAGGTCTCTCCAGAGATGCTCAATTGGGTTTAGGTCAGGGCTCTGGCTGGGCCAGGCAAGAACGGTCACAGAGTTGTTCCGAAGCCACTCCTTTGTTATTTTAGCTGTGTGCTTAGGGTCATTGTCCTGTTGAAAGGTGAACCTTCGGCCCAGTCTGAGGTCCTGAGCACTCTGGAAGAGGTTTTCTTCCAGGATATCTCTGTACTTGGCCGCATTCATCTTTCCTTCAGTTGCAACCAGTCGTCCTGTCCCTGCAGCTGAAAAACACCCCCACAACATGATGCTCCCACCACCATGTTTCACTGTAGGGATTGTATTGGGCAGGTGATGAGCAGTGCCTGGTTTTCTCCACACATACCGCTTACAATTAACTCCAAAAAGTTCAATCTTGGTCTCATCAGACCAGAGAATCTTATTTCTCATAGTCTGGGAGTCCTTCATGTGTTTTTTGGCAAACTCTATGCAGGCTTTCATGTGTCTTGCACTGAGAAGAGGCTTCCATCGGCCACTCTGCCATAAAGCCCCGACTGGTGGAGGGCTGCAGTGATAGTTGACTTTGTGGAACTTTCTACCATCTCCCTACTGCATCTCTGGAGCTCAGCCACAGTGATCTTTGGGTTCTTCTTTACCTCTCTCACCAAGGAAGGCTCTTCACCCACGATTGCTCAGTTTGGCTGGACGGCCAGGTCTAGGAAGAGTTCTAGTCGTCCCAAACTTTTTCCATTTGAGGATTATGGAGGCCACTGTGCTCTTAGGAACCTTGAGTGCTGCAGAAATTCTTTTGTAACCTTGGCCAGATCTGTGCCTTGCCACAATTCTGTCTCTAAGCTCCTTGGGCAGTTCCTTCGACCTCGTGATTCTCATTTGCTCTGACATGCACTGTGAGCTGTAAGGTCTTATATAGACAGGTGTGTGCCTTTCCTAATCAAGTCCAATCAGTTTAATTAAACACAGCTGGACTCCAATGAAGGAGCAGAACCATCTCAAGGAGGATCAGAAGAAATGGACAGCATGTGAGTTAAATATGAGTGTCACTGCAAAGGGTCTGAATACTTATGACCAAGTGATATTTCAGTTTTTCTTTTTTAATAAATTTGCAAAAATTTCTACATTTCTGTTTTTTTCTGTCAAGATGGGGTGCTGAGTGTACATTAACCCTCTGGGGTCTGAGGGGGTTTTTGGGGCCTGGACAAATTTTGACATGTCCTGACATTTGTGCTTTTTTCAGTGTTTTTTAAACATATTAATGTCTAAAGTCTAATAACACTGTAATAAGCACAAAATTGGCTACAATAATGTGTGAGCTTCAAGTTTATACATTATTGTGTTTTTGAGAAAAAAGTGTTTATGCATGGCTAGTGCAAAACTACAATTTTTTACTCACTGAAATAAGACCATAAAACACAAACAGAACATTGGTTCACAAGACTTTGGAGACCAGCATGTTGTAGGCTAAAGTGTTTACTTCAGAGTGCTGTGAATGTCATCTTGTTCACACATTCACAGAAAACAATACACTGATTTAAATTTTCTAAGACACTTTTTGTCCAGAAAGGCCATATGCAAGAGGGTGTGTCTGAGGATGAATAGTCATGTGATTTACCTGAGAACACAAAAGACGCACTGAACGACCAGACAAAGACGCGCATAATGAGCCTTTCAGTCAATGTAGATGGGACGGATTAGTGCAGCACAATACAACACAATGAGGAGCCAAACGATCCTCATTTGAGTTAAAATCAGTGTTTTTACTCTGAGGACAAGCTAAACTATTTGTCTCTGTGTGGAATGTAAGGAGCGCCGCTTCACGTGCGTAACGCGCCATCATCCAAACGCGTCGAAAAAGTGAGTAAATTCTATGATGAAGTTTGATATTTTGTGTCATTTCTCGAGGGCGTGCACATATTTACCTGGTTCACCTGAGATTATTTACATGTGAACAGTGGACAGTGTACAAGGCGGGACCGCATTACCTGTAATGAGGTGAGACAGGAAAAAACGGACTTCTCCTTACGTTCATACGGATTAAATAAAAAGTGATGATTTGTTTTTGACTTGAATTGTTTCACTCAAAAGAAAATATTTCAAGCTTTCTAGCCATATAATTCTTATTTTTATGAGCCAAGTATTCGCTGAGATTCTGGTTGTTTTATTTACGCGTCTGTGAAGAGAAATGGCAGAGACAGAAAAGGCCGAGAGCGCACCCTGTCGGCTTTCTTTATTTAAAAAAAGCACAACGTTTTGTTGTTATTATGATGGTATACCACTAAAACTAGACCCTTTACAGATTTGAATGATATACTTCTTTTATCTGTACGATCAGAATTGACGGAGTAATTTAAGTTTGTTTCGGCCTTATCAGAAAAAGATGCGTCAAAACGCGCCGGCGCGTGCATCGACCCCAGAGGGTTAATGAGAAATAAAATGAACTTTTTTGATTTTGGAAAATGGCTGCAATGACACAAAGAGTGAAAAATTTAAAGGGGTCTGAATACTTTCCGTACCCACTGTATATCAGTATCATCTCATGATTATAGTCCTCTAATTTCATTATGTGAGTGTATTAATCAAGTCAAAGAATGGATGTGCCAGAATTTTCTCCAGCTCAATACAGACAAGACAGAAGTGATTGTTTTTGGCCCCAAAAATGAAAGGTTAAAGGTCATTGCTCACCTTGACTCCATGTCATTGAAAGCTACAAATCAAGCCAGAAACCCTGGTGTAATCATTGACTCAGACCTGAATTTTAACAACCACATAAAATCCATCACTAAATCTTCCTATTACCATCTGAAAAACATTGCTAGAATAAAAGGTTTTCTGTCTAAACAAGACGCAGAAAAACTTGTTCACACATTTATTTTCAGTAGGTTAGATTATTGTAATGGCTTGTTCACAGGTCTTAGCAAAAAGTCAATCAGGCAGCTGCAGCTAATCCAGAATGCTGCTGCCAGAGTCCTTACAAACACCAAGAAACTGGACCATATCACACCAGTTCTTAGATCACTACACTGGCTTCCCGTTAGTCAAAGGATAGATTTTAAAATCTTATTGCTAGTTTATATAGTTTATAAAGCACTAAATGGTTGTGGACCAAAATATATCCAAGATATATTAGTTCCCTATGAGGTTTCCAGACCCCTCAGGTCATCTGGGACAGGTCTACTGTGTGTTCCCTGAACCAGAACCAAACAAAGTGAAGCAGCATTCAGTTACTATGCTCCTCACTTGTGGAACAAACTTCCTGAACACCTGAGGTCTGCTCATTCAAATCAGGACTGAAAACACTGTTGTTTACTGCTGCCTTCGAATAATTGTTAATCCTTGTTTTCTTAATGTGCTTTTATGTCTTATTTTAATTTACTTTACTTGATTTAAATTTATTTTATGTTAAATGTGTTTATTTTTAAATGCTCTTTTCAATGCTTTTAATGTAATTATATGCCTTGTAAAGCACTTTGAATTGCGTAGTGTATGAAAGGTGCTATACAAATAAATTTGCCTTTGCCTTTAATGTGTAAAAGTGTGTAAAGCTGCTTAATGGCTTTTTAAAAGTGGATTTTCATTATGTCTTTGGCCCTAAAATATGTTGCACTTTCTGTGTCTTATTATATGGTGTAATGCCTGAAAAGACCAACAGGGCTGACTGCTAGGGATGGGCAGATTGATCCAAATATTGACAGTATCGATACCAATGTTCTCTCTTGCATGTTTTCTCTCTTGCATGTGTTTTCGCTGTTGCAGTATTTCTCTCTTGCATGTGTTTTCTCTCTTACATGTTTTCTCTGTTGCATTTCTCTCTTGCGTGTGTTTTCACTGTTGCAGCATTTCTCTCTTGCATGTGTTTTCACTGCTGCAGCATTTCTCTCTTGCATGTGTTTTCTCTCTTGCATGTTTTCGCTGTTGCAGCACTTCTCTCTTGCGTGTGTTTTCTCTCTTAAAATGTGCCACTCTAACCGTATATACTGCTGCTTATGATACATTCAGTTTAGTTTAAGGATTTCATATCATCTTAATTCAGTATTTTGTTTCAAGTGTAACCTTATTTGAGTTATTGTTTATATTCTCTATTTTCTACTTTCTACTCTACCGGACAGCTGTATAATACATCTGTGTGATTCTGACTGATCACCTGCTGTGGATTCTACCTAAGAGATCCAGCACATTATTATAAGCAAGGAAGCACAGCCTTCCTCACAGTCATGACGGCAGAGAGGATGAGCTGTGGAGTGTTGTGTGGCATTACCTCAGTAAATAAACTGTAGACAGACATAGACCCGAGGCACAGAGCACACTGGCAGAGAGCCGCATTCAGAGAGGCAAAGAATAACCAGGTAGCTTGCACATAGTGGTGAAAATAATATTTTTGTCTAGAGCCCAACCGATATGGATTTTTTGGGGCCGATAGCGATATTATGGAGTTTTTCAAAATCTGATATTGATATATTGTCTGATATTATTTATGTGTATATTATAGTACAGTACCAGTCAAAAGTTTGGATATACTTGCACAGGCAATGGCATTTCAATTCGTGTGTCCAAACTTTAGACTGGTACTGTATATAGAATACAGTATACTCAAACACAATATATATACATAAACGCATTTTAAAAAATGTTAATATTGGCGGCATATCTGTGGCATATTCGCCAATACCGATATATCTGCGATAGGCTCATATCGGCCGATAAATTCGGCAAAACGATATATCGGTCTGGCTCTATTTTTGTCATATCGGATGTTCTTCAGCAGCATATTGCAGCCATCAGAAGAAAAACAATCCTGCCCTATGTCAATTTAAGATGAAAAACTTTCTCATTTTAACGAGGAAATTCCTTTTCACAGTAATTTTATAGAAAATAGATGATTTTCACAGGATTTTAAAAAAACAAAACCTTTTTATTTGCCTAAAGACTTCAATTATAATCTGTCCTGGAGTTTAACATGCACATAATACAAAAATTATTATCATTCAGTGGCCATGTAAACCTATTCAAATAATAATGATGATATTGAAGATCCATTCACTGAATAAATCATGACACACACTGATCTCCCCTACATGAAAGTACATAAGCTGTTTTGTTTTTTTTGTTTGTTTTTGTTTTTTGTAAAAAAGTATTGGTATTGATATCGGCCATATTAGTCCTGTATTTACTTGATATTGGATCGATACCAAATTTTGCGGTATCGCGCACCTCCACTGGGTTTGGGTTAGTGTTATCACAAGAGTTTTGTTAGGACACTCCCATCTCTCTGTATACTCGGCTGGTTAGGTTACATTTTGAAATGATGGAAAGGGTTTGTTGTGTTGCCTCTTATAAACGTGCCAAATAATTCACACACTATCTTCTGAGCCAATCTAGCTACAAAATCCCAACGTATACTAGTTTTCCAACTAAAAACAAGGAAACATTGTTTATTAGCTGAAGCCACACAGGCAGACGTGTCCTAAGAAAGTGAAGCATTACACAACTCGGCTAGCTACACGTAGCGCTGTTCCTATGGAAACTAAACGAATATTGGAGCGCTGTTCCTATGGAAACTAAACGAATATTGGAGCGCTGTTCCTACGGAAACTGAACGAATATTGGAGCGGTGTTACCATGGAAAAAAACGAATATTGGAGCGCTGCTCTTATAGAACGTAAATGAATAGAGCAACAGTGCAAAAACAAAGTATTTCCATATTGAGTTTAGAACCGGAAGAAGGAAGGAAACATCAATACCAAAAAAAAGTGTCGGTGTGATGTTAGCCATTTTATTTTAACTGATATTGTTTGTAATTATTGAATACTAATCAAGAACAATGTCAACAATTAGCCTATAACGTCAGGTTTCTGATGTGACAGTAACGTTAGTGTTAGCAAACTCACCGACAACTGCAAAACAACAACAAAAAACACATTTAAAAGTGGGCTTACCTGGACTCTTAAGGTTATATTTGTTCTCCATAATGACAGCCGTGGAGCACTCTGTGAACGTTATCTATACGATGAAGTGCTGTTTTTGTTTTTGTTGCTAACTCGCAAGCTAACTAGCTCCCAGTTAACTTAGCAGACGGGCTAGCTTCCTTTAGTCGTCAAATAAGAGCAGGACAGCTGGAATCGTACGTCGTCGATTCGCTCCGCTGCTCCAGGACGTAAACGAAACAGATGATATTTAAATCTAGTAGTCACAAGAATAATGAAAAGCAGTTTTGAAGTTTTATCCTGTTTCGGCTTTGAAACTGTTTGTTAAAATGCATAAATGTGACGTCACCTGTCGAAACAGGAAGTGAGTTAGTGGTGATAAAAAAAAAAAAAAAAAGGTTTCGAGCCAAGATTCAGTAAGGCCAGCATATTTTACTGATTTTTACTATCCGCTGTGACTGTTGATTTTGTGTTGATCTGTGTGTGTGGCTTTTATGGCAAAATAATGGTTCTGTAAAACCTAATTTACTTCAGCTACTCTATAAGTGAATAATAAAGCTGGCTAATGTGGAATTAATTTCTTTCAATTTAAACACACAGTAGTGGTGTCAGTGCAATGGCCTAGCTGTAAGAGTCAAGATTCAAGCAACCTTACTGATCCAACAGGGAAACTGTTTGCTTTTACAGTTGCTCTCATCTCAAGGAATATCAATAAAGGAAAACAGAAATTATAATTTAAAATAGGCTATAGAAAATAAAATACAAATATAAATATACAGTGTATAAATGTTAAATATATAAATATACAAACATAAATAAATGTACAAAAAAATAGAAATGTAAATGTCTGTGTATACTACGTAAACAATACCCAGGAATAGTTAGAAACATCATTCACAATGTCTAAATAGTAACTATACAACAAGTATATGGAGCTCTTCTCTACCCTTTGTCTATTTCTTTCTACTTAGATATTTATTTAGATTTAATAGATTACATTTAGATTTAATTGTTGACTTGCAACTTTATTTAGCAGATGCAAAAGCTAACAGCAAACAATTAATGTGTTTAAATCAGTAAATGTATTAAAAATCAATAAAAATCAACAGTACATTAATAAATCAATAATCTCTATTATTTCCCTATCTTGACTACTCACAACTTCCTTGGTCTTTGAAGAATAGGGCTGGTTGAAGAGTATAAAAATCAAAAGTGTGAAAACTGGATGTTGAAAGTCCCTGGATGGAACTTATTTCCATCCTCAGCTTCTCTTCCCTGTTAGGGTCTCTCCTTCAGGCAGGAAGGCTGGGACTGGCCAACAGCAGCATCACCCACTTGCAAGGATGCTTGATAGTAGCAAAAATCTTGATGCAAACTGACAGCTTTTAATTCAGATACTTCTCTTTTCTCTCAATCATCTGTTCGCTCGGCCTTCCTGGTAGTTTTTGCTTCCCTATTCATTGACCTGCTCATGCAACTTATTTTAATTCCATTAATACATTCATACATTGATTTCTTTCCCTATTCAATTCAGTTTTATTTGTATAGCGCCAAATTACAGTTCAATCATCTCAAGGCACTTTACAAAAAAACAAAAAACCCAACAAATCCCTTATAAGCAGCACTTGGCAACAGTGGAGAGGAAAAACTCCCTTTAACGGAAGAAAACACCTCCAGCAGAACCGGGCTCAGTTTGGGCGGCCACTGCCTCAAGCGGTTGGGGTGAGTGGATAGAGGAAAGAGAAAAGAATAGAAATCATAATACAGTTACTGTCATGAGTGGTGTCAGAGTGTGAAGGTGCAGGAGCGAAGGAAAGGCGGTAGGACCCAAATGCAGAACGAAAACAAAGCTTTATTCCCTCCTGGGATCTCCAGGGCAAAATAAAATACAAAACGCTAGGGAACCGGATGGGACGGTAACAAAGAGACTGCTCAAAAACTTTCAGGACTGATTACAACAAATGCTTCGGCAGGGAACAAAGGAAAGGAAGGTGGTATATATAGGGAGAAACACAACAGGTGATTAAACCCAGGTGAAACTAATAAACACAAATACCTAACATAAAGCTGCCGGGGACCAGAGCAAGGGGAAGAGGAAGTCTTTACAAAATAAACGTTCCCCGGCAGGAAGTCCCAAACGGGGACTCATGACAGTTACTATGATAACTGAGAATCAACTGCCTATCTACCCTCCAACTCCGCTTACTACTTGTTCCACAGTGCTGCTCCTCTTTAACCTGTACCTTTTCTTGTTCCTTTGGTGGTGTCCCCCCTGGGATTGGAGACTTGCAGTTAGTGTAATCAATCACCAACTCTGGCTCTTCTTTCTTACTCTTAATCCGTTCAAGGTACTCTCTCAGGTCTCCTTTTAGGCTGTCCTCCTTCTGGTTTGGTTATTCAGGAGGATCTCCTCTAGGAGGGCTCTTCTTCTTTTTCCACCTGGGGCTCAAAAGGCCTTCTCTCATTCCATCTTCCTCTCTGAGGTTCTCATACCATCTTTCCTGATGCCCATAGGGCCTATACTACATGTAGGCTACTCCCTTTGACTGGGTTCTTTCACATAACTTCTCTTATGTTTAATTTTACCATCGACATCCATTTTTCTGTACTCTTTGACAATTTATACAACAAGTCCCTGTATTAATATTGTTATTGTGGATCTATTCTTGAATTTTGAACTTAGAACTTAGCAGTTTGTCTGCCCTCTCAGAGTTTTAAGGCTACATGTTTAGTCTGTTTCTGGACTGGTTCTATTCTAAGTAGAACCATCTTTTTTCGTTCTTCTTATTCTCCCTGTATTTTGTTTTGTCTAGCCTTCTTCCTTGAAATTTACTGTTGCAAATATCTGACAGTTATCAAGCATTATTCACACTTGCAGGGTGGCAGTTAATGCTGTGGATAACCAATTTAAAGTGGGGTAAATAAAATTATGTGGAGCACCCTAAATTATAAAGAAAAAACAACACTAATAAGCTGGTAAAACAAAGTTTTTTAAAAACAATCTAGGCCAACTTGAAGTCCATAACTACTTGCTTTTACGGGTTATTATTTTGAGTAAAGATGTTTCCACTTTCCACTGCATTGATTGACTCACTGTCCCATGAGGCAGTTTTTACATTATGCTTTCCTCTTCAGCAGTCCCACAGCATTTCACATGAGTGGGCTGATGGTTGCTACATGTTAATGGGATACTGTGGTGCTGATATGGGGATATGCAGTAATGTTCCAGTGGAAAACAAATCAGAATTTTAGAAGAAACTGAGAGCAGTAGTAGTTTTGCTCCTGTTGGAACTGGAATGTCCTCCCTCAGTTCTGCGTGTTCGTTTGATTGATAAAACAGAGGAGATAAATGTGGTCTCAAATTAGCCGTTTATTAAAACACACTAAATAAAGCAGTTACAGAGCTCCAGGTCAAACTTTCCCTAACCAATAACAGTCTTTGTCAGGGCACGAAGTTTGACTGACTATTCTTCCCTCGAACCAGTGATAATATTACAGAATGAAATGTGCAATCTTTAGGAAGCTGGCGTGTTCTTCTCCCATAGGTTGAGAACGATGGGATGTCCTGAGATATCACTGTTACTATGCCTCCTGGCAGAGGTCAACCTGCCCTGTAAGACAGAGTACAACAACAAAAGCAACAGGCACATCCTATCTGATGTTATGTCTAGTCCACTTCTTGCCCTGTAAGAAACCTTGCAATGACTGAAAAACAAGTTCATGTCTAAACTGCTACTGTTTCACACATACCAAAATGCTTCATGAGTATACTGTAATAATGCATTAAAGTTTTGATCTATAATATGATAAAACTAATCTAATACTGCCTTATACCTTAAGCTGTAATGTAATAAAAGTAATAATTCCCACAATTCCCCCTTTTGGTCTCTCCTCCGAGATAGGGAATAGGGAAGTTTTTATTGCACAGCCACCGTGACGTCTTCCTCCTCCTCAAACTCCACTGCCTCCCCCTTTTGAGTGAGCAGCGGCAGTTGGTGAGCCACCTGCTGGCCCTCAATGGTAGTCACGATGAGTCTGTGACAAAAAGATCTAATACAGGGGATACAACAACAACCACCACACAATACCAGAGCAGTGACCATACCAGTGAGAGAAAGGAGAACAGAAACTATTGCAGTTTTCCATTTACCAAAAGTACGACTGAACCAATCCTCCAAAGGGTCATTAATACCTGAGTGTTCTCACATCTCCCTGGACAGGGCCCGTAAGCGCTCCAGAGCTTTAGCAACAGATCCATCCAGAGCTGTGTTGTTAGGGATGAAAGTACAACACTGATTCCCAAACATAGAACACACACCCCCTTTTTCAGCCAATAACATGTCCAATGCCATTCTGTTCTGTACCGTCATCAGGGAAGTGGGACCAAATTGCTCTGAGAGGCCCTCAATAGCATCTCTAGTAATGTTAGTCAATCTTAGCAGGTTGTAATGTACATAATTGATGCGGTCTACATTTTTATTGGGGGTGACTGGAAAAAATGCTAAGATTATAGGTAAATTTTCGAACCCTGTTGCCACCTGATCTGCCAATTTGAATTCATCAGGTACCCCTCTAGGAACCCCAATTGCATCAATGTATGTGGGGCTGCCCTGTGTGAGGTCAAAGTTAGGCATACGTCCCCAAGAGAGGAGGACGTATCGTCGTCGTCTCTGGGTGAGTTTCGCTGGAATTGACTGAGTGAGACCTAGGGGAAACATAGAAGCATTATTAACATGTCCAATCAGTGCTACTGGAACCCCTAAACGAACCATAGCACAGGTGCCCTGCCAGGATGAGGGAAAATGTATGTGTAACCTACCTCCGCCACAGAACTAGTACAGGTCACCTCGGGCCCATGACCCCAGCAATGTAGCATTAACAGTGATGTTCCTCCCACACCATGAGACTGGCAAATGGCCCAATGCAGTTCCTGATTGACTAGAAACAAAGCAGTGAAAGTGGGTGCTCTGGTGTCATTCAGAACAGGTGGAAAGATTACTGCTAAGGTAGTACAATTGGGTGAGTGGTGGGTGAGGCCTCCTTAGTGAGTGCCAACATACAGTGAAAGCCCCACTGATCAACATCAGGGTACAAAGGTGCCGGTTCTGTAAAAAGAAGTGGTCTAGGTGCAGAGCATGCCACACAATCCTCCATCCCTCTTTCTTTGGCTGTACCAATTAACCAATCCAACCATAGATTTTTATCCCCATACCCGGTTGCCAATTGGACTACATCAGTGGTGGTAATTTTACTGTAATCTAAAACCAAGACTGTACCTGGTACCCCAATGTTTGTGTCAGGTGCGGGTTTACCTGGTGGAACTGCCGGTGTCGTGGTGTGGGTCTGGTTAAGTGGAGGAGGGTCTACCAGGTTAATTTTGATGATGCCCATTGGATCAGTGCCAGAAACGTCCACTCCAAGGACCAAGTAGACATATCTCTGTCCCTGGCCCTCTAAAAAAGGGTAAGCGGACGACTGGCCAATAGTGAGCCCTACTGGATTTTTGCCGTGGCCCCCATTATTGCGGAAAAATCTGCCCTTACTCTGCCACCGTGGATCCATGCCACGAGGAGTGGAGGGTAACCAATGTGGATCGGTGGAAGCTGCCACATCCCAAGTTGGACACATGCTGGGAGAATGCTGATTACGGAGCCACATATCGTTAAAAACATAATAGCCACAAAGATAGAGATCATACCCTCTCCTGACATAAGTCAGCTCAATCGTTCCATAATAGAGCAAACAGTAATCGCTGATTTTCACAGATCTCTTACCTCTCGTCTCAGTGGTCTGGTCACGCTCACACAATATTCCCAACAGTATCATTAGACTAAGACCTACTACTGTAACTACGGCGAATTTCTTATATGGCAGATCCATGCTGCCCTAATCTAAGACTAATAAAAAACATTGATTCAACTGTAGAAAAAGCAAGCAATACAAATATAGCAAACAATATAAAATTATAAAGATATAAAGTATAAAGAAAGCAGAATAAAAATACTGGTGGTATAGCTTAGCAAACAGTCTTTCTGGACCCAAAGTCTTATTTCACTCCGTGTGTCTGTCCGTCGTTGGAACAAAGAACTTCAAACCTTCTCACCTATTATTTTGAGTCCCCTTCTGTGTTTGCCTCAGCAGCAAGAGCCTCTTTAATATCATTTAACTGTTTACCTGGCTCCTCTGCTGGTGTGCACATGCTCCAGTGATACCATACATCACCTTTCCCTTTTAGTGTCACTGCATGAGATGTCCTCTCCACCACTCTGAACGGTCCCGTCCAGCGCGGTTCCAACCACTTGCGTTTGATGGTCTTCAGCAACACCCACTCGGCCGTATGTGATCTGTGTGGAGAAAGCTAAGACAAGAGCCTTTAGTTCAGAGGTCACTAACAGGCGGACCGCGGTCCGGGTGCGAACCCAGAAGCCGCCCCATACGGACCCGGACCTACAGCCAAAACAGAAGATTGTGATTTAAAACCTAACGGGGCGCTTCTATTTCCACCGGAGCAGCTTTTTTAGACTTTACAGTAGTGGAAAAGCACAGACCAATTGCATGCGAGTTGAGCCATCCCACGTGATACCACTCAGCCAATCAAGTCTGTGCATCCCAGGCGGTAAACATTACGACTCTACAGTGTAAACAGCGCCAGAGGCAAGTTGCACATGAAAACAGTGTTGCCAACTTAGCGACTTTGTCGCTATATTTAGCGAGTATTCAGACCCCTCTAGCGACACTTTTTTTTTAAAGCGACTAGCGACAAATCTGGCGACTTTTTCTGGTGTTACTGGAGACTTTTGGAGACTCTGATGTGTCTGTACTGCACCATTCTTACACTTCTCAATTTGCCGCAGTAAGACGGCAAATCAGCTGCAGCCGCGGGCCCCTCCCCCGTCCCAAAGCCTTCACAGGCGGCCCAGTCCTCTCGCAGCAGTCCCTCCCTCCAGCTGCAGTCACAGCAGGAAATGTTCACGACTCCGCGTCCCAACTGCAAATGAATCACGCGTGTGATCTTGTATGTGCGTGATCTGTACTGATGCATGGCGTAATAAAAAAATAAAATAAAATAAAAAGTAAAATGTTCTTTGTCTAAAACAAATCACTGCATTTGACTCAAACAGCCTCAGATCACAATTACAGCATGTGCCATGGACATTATGCAAATTACGCGATGACGTCATTCAGCGACTTCTAGCGACTTTTAGGACAGCCAATAGCTACTTTCCTTACTGACGAGTTGGCAACACTGCATGAAAAGACAGTACAAAGAAAAAGAAAGAGAGCGATACATGTAGAAAACAAAGGGAGAGAAACTGTAAAGTGAGACGGAGAAAGAGAGAGAACTTAGTTAATGAGAGAACATTATACATATCTACAGCCATACATATATGTTCAGTTGTATGTTACATGACAATAAATATTGTCAGAAAGTTTTTGAATTGTACTGAATTCATTTGATTTGACAGTCAGGTATTGATTACATGCAGATGTTGATAAAACTACTAGGCTACTTAAATATATATCACACTAACTAGTTAGACATTATGATCTTCCGGACCTTTGCTTCAAGAAATTTTCTCTAACTGGACCTCTTTAAATTTTAGTTGAATACCCCTGCTTTAGTTGATCATAATACGGCTTATAGCCCCTCCTAGGAGGCTCCTCAAACCTTAGTCCAGCTCCTGGTCCCAGGATATCATAATAAAGACGTTAAAATGATTACGATGTATGCAGTTTTTTGGATAACCTTTGCCACTCCTGCTGCATGCCTTGTGCATGGTGGATGTCGTTATTCCATATTGTCAAGCAAAATACTAATGTACATAAGTACTTTTCTACTCCCCCTTTGTTTCTGAAACAGAACACCATTTACCGTGTGTTCAGCTTCAGAAACATCAAGAAAAAACGGCTGAGAGTAGTCTGGAATAGCCAAATCAGCAGCACGTGACAAAGCTCCTTTGAGGTCAATGAAGGAGCGTTCAGCAGATTCATCGCAATTGAGGGCTGCTGCTAAGTTTTTAGGTCCCGCTTGTTGGACCAGGGCACGCAATGGAGCTGTGCGTTCACTGTACGCCGGGACAAAATGACGGCTGAACCCCGTGAGGCCCAGAAAAGATAACATTTGTTTAACTGTAGTGGGCTTAGGATGATGAAGAATGGAAGCCCGATGCTGGGGCGACAACCCCGAGCCAGCCGCAGATATCAGGCGGCCCAGAAAAGAAACCTGTCGGCGGCACACCTGCAACTTAGATTTACGGACTTTAAAGCCAATGTCATGGAGCTTAAGCAGCATGCGACGCGTGCCTTCAAGGCAGTCCTCAGGAGTGGCAGCGGCCAAAAGCAAGTCATCTACATATTGAACCAAAACAACATTAGGCGGAAGCTACAGATCTTCCATGAGCTAATGCAATGCATGGTTGAAAAGGCCAGGTGACAAGAGAAAACCCTGTGGGACTCGGGTGTATCGCAGCCGTTCGCTACGGAACGTAAATGAGAAGATGTCACGGCATTCTTCTGCCAGTGGCAAACAGAAGAAGGCATTTGCCAAGTCAATACAAGAGAACCACTGATACTCGGGGGAGAGTGATGCCAATGCAGTATAAGGATTTGGAACGGGGACAGTTGGTGCCATCAATATCGCATTAATTCTCCGCAAATCATGTGCCATCCGAAACTTACCTGTCCCCTGTTTTTCTACCGGGAGTATTGGGGTGTTCCAGGCCGCAGTGGCAGGCTCCAATACTCCAGCACGCTTTAAACCGTCAATCATTTCAGCTATACCTTCCTCAGCAACAGGTTTATGCGGATACTGAGGTTGCCAGATGGGAAATGTGTCTTTAACCAACTCGTGGCAGAAACCCACATCCGTGGGACCAGTTGACCACAATGAGATGGGCAGTCCTTGTAACATATGAGGGGCGGCCTCATGGTCAGATTTTTCTCTGCCATGATGTCGAGTGATTTTTTGATGTTCCAATAAGACCTAATCTCTGGCTTCACGATTAATTTTGTAAGCGTTGTGGGATGGAGAGAACAACACGTCAGGTAAGTGAGTGGGAGTCCAGTCCATGGCCGACAGCAGGGTTTTAGTCATTGGGCCCAAATCTTTAGCCTGATGTTCGGGATGCAGCAAGAGAGACACGTGGGCAGGCTTCACGCCCCATTTCATACCATACCTTTTGGTCCTCAGTGAGCTCCACCATTCCAACCACACAATTTGTTCCCACCAAAATTGAGGTGGTTTTAATATCCCAAATTTTACCCTCCAACTTGGAGTCAAAAATGGACTGATACCAATCCGTCTGATTTCGATCATAGAAAAAAGTGACATGCAGGGGATCCGTTAGAGGAGCGTAGCGCACGATTAGAGAGATCCAGGGCTTCCAGGACAAGAACAGGGAGAATAGTCCACCCCCTTTGGGGGTTTCAGGTCGTAATAAACCCCAATATATATCCGCTCCAGGGTGGGGTGCCCGTGTGGCCCTGTCTTCTGCTTATAGCCACTGTCCACTACTCATCAGTCCGTTCACAGAGCAGTTATGCGAATCACCATTGGAAAAGTCACGACCACTCCCTCTGGGGAGCACAGAACTGATGCTCCCATCTTAATAAGTAAGCCTCTTCCCAGCAGGTTAGTGGGGGAGTGTTCAGAACAGACGAACTGTTCACACATTCACAGTAAACAATACACTGATTTAAATTTTCTAAGACACTTTTTGTCCAGAAAGGCCATATGCAAGAGGGTGTGTCTGAGGATGAATAGTCATGTGATTTACCTGAGAACACAAAAGACGCACTGAACGACCAGACAAAGACGCGCATAATGAGCCTTTCAGTCAATGTAGATGGGACGGATTAGTGCAGCACAATACAACACAATGAGGAGCCAAATGATCCTCATTTGAGTTAAAATCAGTGTTTTTACTCTGAGGACAAGCTAAACTATTTGTCTCTGTGAGGAATGTAAGGAGCGCCGCTTCACGTCCGTAACGCGCCATCATCCAAACGCGCCGAAAAAGTGAGTAAATTCTATGATGAAGTTTGATATTTTGTGTCATTTCTCGGGGGTGTGCACATATTTACCTGGTTCACCTGAGATTATTTACATGTGAACAGTGAACAGTGTACAAGGCGGGACCGCATTACCTGTAATGAGGTGAGACAGGAAAAAACGGACTTCTCCTTACATTCATACGGATTAAATCAAAAGTGATGATTTGTTTTTGACTTGAATTGTTTCACTCAAAAGAAAACATTTCAAGCTTTCTAGCCATATAATTCTTATTGTTATGAGGCAAGTATTCGCTGAGATTCTGGTTGTTTTATTTATGCGTCTGTGAAGAGAAATGGCAGAGACAGAAAAGGCCGAGAGCGCACCCTGTCGGCTTTCTTTATTTAAAAAAAGCACAACGTTTTGTTGTTATTATGATGGTATACCACTAAAACTAGACCCTTTACAGATTTGAATGATATACTTCTTTTATCTGTACGATCAGAATTGACGGAGTAATTTAAGTTTGTTTCGGCCTTATCAGAAAAAGATGCCTCAAAACGCGCCGGCATGTGCGTCGACCCCAGAGGGTTAAGGTGGAGTATGTGGCCCCTGTGTCCACCAAAAAGGGCAGCTGTCCTCGACCTGGATTGTAATCATTGGGTCTGCCCTCCCAATGTCAGGTCTTCTCTGTGGGCCTCGTCAATACAGGTTCTCCTCTTCTTGGAAGAGGGGATATTGTCCTGCTGGACTAGGTGGTGCCATAGTCGGGTTAGGAGCCTGATGTGGACCCCTGGGTGGGCCTCCACACCCTCGACCCCTGTTTCCTCTCTGAGGGGCGCCTGGAGGACGTTGGTAATACATAGGACACTCTCTAATCATGTGTCCTGGTTGGCCACAGCCGTAGCAGACCAGTCCACTGCCTCGTCCTGTTCCGCCCATGAACCATCCTCCTTGTGCGCCCCCATATCCTCCCCCGTATCTCCCACATGGTACGTACCCATAATTCACTGGATAATTCACTGGTGGAGGGTGGTGGTGTGGTGAGGGAACCCAAGGAGGAACTGGGAACAGGTCAGGATTATTACTGGCCATTGGAGCAGGTTGTTGCACTAACCGTTTGGCCTTTTTGTCTTTCCGTTTCTCCCGATCCTGCCTGGCTTTTCCCAGCTGTAGCTTTAACAATTGCTTTTTCAGGTCCACCCTTTGCAGGTGATGGAGGAGGTGCCTCTCCCATACAGCTGAATTACTCCCCAGTATATCAGGATTACCTGCCATGCTGTCTCTCACGGACTTGGGGACTCCTCCCATTACAGCCCTCCGGAAGAGTTCCTCCTGCATCTTATCTGAGTGGGGATGGACTCCTGTGGCATTAGCCCATTCCCCCTTACACCGACTGAGATATGTGTCTGGCCTCTCTCCGGTCTTAGGGGCAAATGTTAAGAGGTGCGCAGCCCCCGTCGGGGCCAGGAACTTTGCGTGCATTGCTTTCCCAATCGGAGTGGTCAACTCGATGAATGGAGTGTGGTCTGGCAGCTGTGTGCATCTGGCACTTTCTTCAATTTGATTGACGTCCCAAAGTGAGAGTACCTGTCCCATCAGAGCTCTCCAGTCACCTAAGGCCACCTTTTGTCCCTGTGTGAGCTGCTCAAACTTATTTAACCACTTACCTCCTCCCTCTGCAGGGTGTGGGAGTTTTTCCACTATTCCATTCATGTCCGCAAATGACCATGGTTTGTACTGATGTCTGTCCCCTTTCACCAAGAGGGGCGCTTGTATGGGTGGGGCTGGAGCATGGCTTCTCAACAGATATCTGGGTGCTTGGTGTGGCTCGTGCACCTGCAGTTGACCTGTCAGCGTGACCAGGTCAATCTAGGTCAATCAACGTTTCTCCCTCTTTATCCCATTGGTCCTGTCTCTCCTTAAGTTCCCTGTCCTGTCTCACCTGAAATGGCTCCAAATTCTTCTGACTTACTTTTCCCTCGTCTCTTACACTAAATTTACTCTCACTCCCTCTTTGTCGCCCTTCTGCCCCTAGCGGTGTAGATGTCTGGTTCCCTGCATCTACCTTCCACTGCTCTAAGTCTCTCAATAGGTCCCCCATGTCTTCCTTTTCTTCCTCCACATCTAACTCTCCTCCCTTTATCCACCACACTGGGGCCTGCACATGAGACGGTGGAAGGGGTGCGTTGGGCAGGGGTAGATATAGGCGAACCTCCATTTTCTCTTTGTCCTTCTCACACTTACTTGCATCCTTCTTATCATGTAGTGTTGTCCGAGCCTGTATCACTCTCACAGCAAGTGCTATGTTATATCAGTCTGTGAGCTTCTTTTTCCTCCACTTCCTTCTTCCACATCCTCTTCGCCATCATTCCACTTACGGGTTTCTTCTTCAGTTCCTCCACTTCCTTCAATGCTTTCTGATCCTCCTGCATCAGGAAAGCAGCCAAATCCTCCATATCCTCGTCGTGCAATCCATACTTACTAATCACTTCCTCGTATTTCTGCTGATACTTACCTTTCTGCCTTTAACGTTCCTGTTCGGGAATACCACTCATTAACTGATTACGTGCCTCTACCCATTGCCACCTAAGAGTGACATACCAGCCTCCTTCTCCTCCACATTCTCTAATCCTTTCATCATCCATTATATACAGCAGTGACAGCCAACCGGTTTGTATGGAGTACACCCGAGCTACCGGTCCAACTGAGTACTACTCTCGACCACGAGACCACTGCTTCGTTAGCACCGTTAGGTTTCCACAAATGATCTCAGGCGGCTTTTCGTACTCAGGACACTGTCACTGTACACAACACAAACTGTACATATACATATACACCAGAAAACAAAACAACAACAACTTATTTATACTTACCAAAAAGTAAAAGTAAACCTGCTTTTTATCTTTATATTCTCTTATACCTTTACCTTACGTCACCACTTACCAGCTCTTATGGAGCCATAGACACTATGCTTTTAGTGTGTTCAATGAGGGTCTTTAGGGTGCGAACCAATATTCCCCAGAGGCACCCTTCCTCAAGACTTTATCCTGTACGTCTACAAGAATGGACTCCACCCTTACGGTCCTGTAACTGAATTTTAGGCGGATCCCATCCCCGCTGGGGATTTTAACCCAGTGGTTTCCTTCTCCCGTCGAATTAGGGGGCAACCACGCCGAGGATACTACACTATACTCGAATTATTAATTCAACCAAATTGTCTTATGTCTGTAATTTAGTCTCCCTTTTTTTTAAAAATTCCCATCACTTTTCTTCTTATATTTCACTTTTACTTTTGTATACTTTTACTTTTATTCTTTTAATTTTCTATTCTTTTATTCTTTATCTCTTTACTTACTTATTCACGCAGGTTTTTACTGATTTATTCAGTGTTTTAAAATTTAGACAGACGTGTGATTTGCCTTCGACACCGTTCAATTTAGATTGTTCAATAGCAGACTTTTGAAAGAAAGCAGGCGTCTGCTTACCTTTAAGAACGACCCGGGTCCGGTGTCAAAAGCAGTCGTCCGTCTGTTTTACCGACCAGTCCTACGTCATCAATCACGTCGGGGTCACCAAATTGTTGGAACTGGAATGTCCTCCCTCAGTTCCGCGTGTTCGTTTGATTGATAAAACGGAGGAGATAAATGTGGTCTCAAATTAGCCGTTTATTAAAACACACTAAATAAAGCAGTTACAGAGCTCCGGGTCAAACTTTCCCTAACCAATAACAGTCTTTGTCAGGGCACGAAGTTTGACTGACTATTCTTCCCTCGACCCAGAGATAATATTACAGAATGAAATGTGCAATCTTTAGGAAGCTGGCGTGTTCTTCTCCCATAGGTTGAGAATGATGGGATGTCCTGAGATATCACTGTTACTATGCCTCCTGGCAGAGGTCAACCTGCCCTGTAAGACAGAGTACAACAACAAAAGCAACAGGCACATCCTATCTGAGTTAGGGTGGGGGAGCTCAGTGCACCGATGGTCCTCGGGCAGTGTAGGCCTATAGCAGCATAACTAAGGGATGGTTAAGGGTTGCCTGAAGCCAGCCCTAACTATATGCTTTGTCAAAGAGGAAGGTTTTAAGTCTAGCCTTAAAAGTACAGAGAGTGTCTGCCTCCTGAACCCAGGCTGGGAGCTGGTTCCATAGGAGAGGAGCTTGATAACTAAAGGCTCTGCCTCCCATTCTGCTTTTGGAAACTCTGGGAACCACAAGTAGACCTGCACTCTGAGAGCGAAGTGGTCTATTGGGATAATATGGTACTATGAGGTCTTTAAGGTATGAAGGAGCTTGATTATGAAGGGATTTGTATGTGAGAAGAAGGATTTTAAATTCTATTCTATATTTTACAGGGAGCCAATGAAAAGAAGCCAATATAGGAGAAATATGATCTCTCTTGCTAGTTCCTGTCAGGACTCTGGCTGCGGCATTCTGGATTAATTGGAGGATTTTTATGGAGATATTGGGACATCCAGATAGTAATGAGTTACAGTAATCTAGCCTTGAGGTAACAAATGCATGGACTAGTTTTTCTGCATCATTTTGAGACAGGATGTTCCTAATTTTGGAAATGTTGAAAGAATGCAGGTGAAAGAATGCAGTTCTAGAGATTTGTTTTATGTGTGAGTTAAAGGACATGTCCTGGTCAAAAATAACTCCAAGGTTTTTTACAGTAGTGCTAGAGGCCAGGGTTATGCCATCTAGAGTAGCTATAATTTTAGAAAAGTTATTTCTGAGATTTTTTGGCCCAAATATAATGAATTCTGTTTTCTCCGAGTTTAAAAGTAAAAAGTTACTGGTCATCCAGGCCTTGATGTCAGTTAGACAGGCTTGAAGTCTGGTTAACTGGTTTGTGTTAACAGGTTTAATAGATAGATATAACTGAGTGTCATCTGCACAGCAGTGGTAATTAATAGAGTGCTTCCTAATGACATATCCTAAAGGAAGCATGTACAGGGTGAACAGAATCGGTCCTAGCACGGAGCCTTGTGGAACTCCATAACTAACTTTTGTTCGTGTGGAAGGTTCATCATGGACATGAACAAACTGGAATCTGTCCCATAAATAGGATTGGAACCACTTTAACACTGTTCCTCTGATACCAATCACATGCTCCAGTCTCTCTAATAAGATGTTGTGGTCAATGGTGTCAAATGCTGCACTAAGGTCTAGGAGGACAAGTATAGAAACAAGTCCATTATCTGAGGCTAAGAGAAGATCGTTGGTAACTTTTAACAGTGCTGTTTCTGTACTATGATGTGGTCTAAATCCTGATTGAAAATCTTCAAATAGTTCATTCCTGTGTAAGTGGTCTGATAGCTGCTTAGCAACAGCTTTTTCTAGGATTTTAGAAATAAATGGCAGGTTGGATATTGGTCTATAATTAGCCAAGACTCCTGGATCAAGACTAGGCTTTTTGAGTAAAGGTTTGATTACTGCAGTCTTAAAGGCCTGTGGTACGTAGCCTGATACTAGAGATAAATTTACCAAGTCCAATAAAGATGAGTTCATTAATGGCAGGGTGCCTTTAAGCAGTCTAGTCGGGATGGGGTCTAAGAGACACGATGATGATTTCGATGAAGCAACTACTGATGTAAATTCAGAGAGATCTATGGGAGAGAAGCAGTCTAAACATAACTGAGGTCCTACAGATGATTCAAGAGCTACTGTAGTAGAAGATTCATTTATTGCAGGTATAGGAAGCATCTGCTGAATTTTATCTCTAATAGTTGTGATTTTATTTGTAAAGAAACTCATAAATTCATCACTGCTGAGAGCTAAGGGAACACTGGGCTCAACAGAGCTGTGACTTTTTTGTCAGCCTGGCTACAGTGCTGAAAAGAAACCTGGGATTGTTCTTATTTTCCTCTATTAGTGATGAATAGTATGCAGTTCTGGCTTTACGGAGAGCTTTTTTATATGTTAATAGACTGTTTTTCCAGGCTAGATAAAATTCCTCTAAATTTGTGGAACACCAATTATATCATGGGGCTAATCTCCTCTGATTCACTAACTTCTTTTTCAGAGGGGCCACAGCATCAAGAGTATCACGCAGTGAGGCTACAGCACTGTCAACAGTATGATCAATTTGGTAGGGAGTGGGATTGAGGCAGCTGCCCTCCACTGTGTTGGTACTTGGCATAGATGTAAATAAAGATGGAATCATTTTCTTAAATTTATTAACAGCATAGTCAGATAAACATCTGCTGTAGTGGAATTTTCTTCCAAACTCCCTTTGATTGGGTTCTTTCACATAACTTCTCTTATGTTTAATTTTACCATCGACATCCATTTTTCTGTACTCTTTGACAATTTATACAACAAGTCCCTGTATTAATATTGTTAACATTGTTATTGTAGGTCTAATCTTGAGTTTTGAATTAGATTGGATTTAGATTCAAACCCCAGTAAGTTAGAACTTAACAGTTTGTCTGCCCTCTCAGAGTTTTAAGGCTACATGTTTAGTCTGTTTCTGGACTGGTTCTATTCTAAATAGAACCATCTTTTTTCGTTCTTCTTTTTCTCCCTGTATTTTGTTTTGTCTAGCCTTCTTCCTTGAAATTTACTGTTGCAAATATCTGACAGTTATCAAACATTACTCATAATTGCAGGGTGGCAGTTAATGCTGTGGATAACCAATTTAACGTGGGGTAAATAAAATTATGTGGAGCACCCTAAATTATAAAGAAAAAACAACACTAATAAGCTGGTAAAACAAAGTTTTTTAAAAACAATCTAGGCCAACTTGAAGTCCATAACTACTTGCTTTTACGGGTTATTATTTTCAGTAAAGATGTTTCCACTTTCCACTGCATTGATTGACTCACTGTCCCATGAGGCAGTGTTTACATTATGTTTGCCTCTTCAGCAGTCCCACAGCATTTCATATGAGTGGGCTGATGGTTGTTAATGGGATACTGTGGTGCTGATATGGGGATATGCGGTAATGTTCCAGTGGAAAACAAATCAGAATTTTAGAAGAAACTGAGAGCAGTAGTAGTTTTGCTCCCGAGATTAGCAAATAAGCCAGCATGACCTGCCATATATTCTCATATTTACAATATTAAACAATTTTGTACTGTGAAAGCAATATTAAGAAGATTATGAGAGGTGATGAGCAAGAGAAAGGAAAAATGTAATTCTAACTCCAGAGATACTAGCATGACAAATGCCAAATTATTGATTACACTGGAGCAAGTGAACAAGTATAAATGAGGATGGCTATTACTGAACCTAAAGAAGAAGAAGAAGTACTTTATTAATCCCCAAGGGGAAATTCAATTGTTACAGCAGTTATTCTAATTTAAATTTATTAAAGTTAATATTATTTAAATTATATTATATTAAAAAATTAAAGGTTTAGAAGAAAAGGCATGAGGCAAGATGCCCATCTCTCTCTCTACAATTTTGGACAAAATCTCACCAAGAATTGCCCACACACTACATGGCACTGTGATACAATTCACAGAATTGTAAAAAGAGTTGACAATATTTACTTAGAGTCATCATTAGCCAGTTTTCCATGCAGACACACAGGCATCACCTGGCATTAATACAGAGGTGCCAAATACTTATAGTGAAAAAAATCGCACCACATCAAAAAAAATCTCTCCCCTGAGTAAAAAGCATTGAGTGCTAAGGCATGGCCAGTGGTGATGGAAGGGAACATGGAAGCAAGGCTTTGTTCCATGGACCTTACATGTTCAGAGGTTTAGAGCAAGGGGAGATTAAAAATTTTATACCCCTAGAAGATGTGGGGACTTTCAAATGTTCATACTGAACATGTTTTCTACGAATTTAATCGTAGCCATTCTACCTTACCTTAAGTATAACCTTAAGTATAAAGAAGTTGTCTTTGACTTTATAGTAAAATTCCTTATAGGGAAGTTTCAGTTTTCCTTCTCTGAATAATAAAATTCTCATTCCACTGAGAACTAATCTCAGCTGCTCAGCTAATCACGACCTAGTTAGAGGTCAGAAACTGGGTCTGCATCAGATAACGCTTTAAAAACATGCTGAGGGTAAAACTAACCTGTCTCACGACGGTCTAATCCCAGCTCACGTTCCCTATTAGTGGGTGAACAATCCAACGCTTGGTGAATTCTGCTTCACAATGATAGGAAGAGCGGACATCGAAGGATCAAAAAGCGACGTCGCTATGAATGCTTGGCGGCCACAAGCCAGTTATCCCTGCAGTAACTTTTCTGACACCTCCTGCTTAAAACCCAAAAAGTCAGAACGATTAGGTGTTTAGACCATCCTACTTGGGGACAGGCATCCTATGATAAGAGGATACCTCCTTAAGCATGCTCAAGAGAACAGCAGGATTCCTCTTTACCTGGTGGGCACACCAAAGTCTGTGACGATGCTATGAGACATCTACACATCTACAATCTCTTTTCCCTGTTCCCATGTTCCATGTGGCCAGACTCCACATTTCCTGCTTCTACTCCTGTGTTCCTGATTCCCTGCCTTATTACTTCCAGCAGTGAGTTCTTACCTTTATTTGATGTAAAGTTCTTTTGTTTGCAAACTTCTTTCTCTTACTAAAATGTGACAGAGCGATCAGGCCACCATGGCCCCAGCAGACAGAGAACACCACAGGAATAACTCATTACTGGTCTCCTCAGAACCCTTGGTAATGTAATTGAAATCTCCCATGACTATGATGGGGTGTTTTCCTTTTGGTCCTGTATTGAGCAAATTTTCCCTCTATCCCCCTCGCTACGTGACTAGGGAGAGGGCAGCTCAGATAGTTTCACTTAGCTTTAGAGGAATGTGAAACCTTACAAATTTTGCTAGAGATTGCCAGACTTTTTTTTATTCTTTCCCTTTTCACTCTCCTGAATCTCCTGTTTCATCCCAGTTTCTGAGTTTGGTGTCTCCTGATCCTGTTTCCGTGCGAGTAGGCCACACTCTCCTGAATCTCTCCCTGGTCTCGTCCTGGTTCAATTTCCGAGTGAGGGAGCACAGTCTCCTGGGTCTCTCCCTGTTCCTGTTTCCCTCAGTTGCCACACTCTCCTGAGTCTCCTTGGTCTATCCCTGTTCCCATTTCCCTCAGTTGTCACACTCTCCTGAATCTCCTTGATCTCTCCCTGTCCCTATGTGCTGTGTCACCAGACTCCAGTTTCCCTGGCTCCTGCTTCCCTACTCCAGCTTTTGTGGCCCCTGCTCCCATGTGAGTGACTACATTCTCCTGAACCTCCTTGGTCTTTTGCTGTTCCATGTCACCAGACTCTGTCTGCAAACCACGGTCCAGACTACGATTCTTACTGAAACCATGACAAATCCACCAACATAACTAGACTTTTGATGCATTATATGAATCCATGGACCCAAGGCTGGTGATAGAGAAGAAACTTGGTTCCAATCACACTGCACCTTACATTATAAAGCATTATGCATTTGACTTTAATTCTACATCCAGTGAAAATCCCTCAGAATAGATTGCAATTGTTCAACACAAGTGAACAGTAATATCTGAGAAATTCAATTTTTTTTCCATCCTTGACAATGGAGTGAAGTAGCGAAGACCTAGAATTGTCATGATCCGTATTCTTGACTTCCTGTTTTGGTTTTACTTTGAAGGATCATGACAGGATCTAGTTTTGTTTCATTTTGGTTCACTTTACTTTGACCTGATTAGTTGATTTGTCTCACCTGTTCCTTGTTTTGTTCTTTCTGTTCATATACCTCTGTTGAGTCACTTTGTCTTAGTGTTCATGTTTCACGTCCAAGTGTATCCCTGCCTTGACCTGTCCCTGATTAGCCAAGTGTTTGTTCTTGTTTAGCCTTGTTTTAGTTCAATAAAGCCCCTTTTCCTTCACTCCTGTGTCCTGTGTGGGTGAGGTGTGCTCCTGACCACGTCCCAGTTCATGACAAGAATGAGACTGAATGAACACCAGAAGCAAACTTCCACTATATGTGAGCACTCATAGCATCTGTTGGAGCAGGTCAACAATTCAATTCAATTCAGTTTTATTTGTATAGCACCAAATCACAATACAAATCATCTCAAGGCACTTTATAAAAACAAAAAACCCCAAAACTCCCTTATGAGCAAGCACTTGGTGACAGTGGAGACGAAAAACTCCCTTTAATGGAAGAAAAAACCTCCAGCAGAACTGGGCTCACTTTAGGTGACCATCTGCCTCGACTGGCTGGGGTGAGTGGATAGAGCAGAGAGAAAAGAACAGCAACAATAAACAACAGATAGACACTGCAGGTTGGTGGGGCCAGTAACTGCACATCAGTGATATACAGCTCTAGGACCAGGGACACCTGCAGAAGGTACAGAGAGAGAGGGAGAGAGCATAAAACTAGGGGAGAGAGAGAGCACAAGGTTAGTGACATTCAATGGTGGAATATATATGTGAGGGGGGAGAAGAGGAAGTCAGGGGAAGGGAAGGGAGGGGAGGGTTAAGGTAGGGGAGCTCAGTGCACCGATGGTCCTGGGGCAGTCTAGGCCTATAGCAGCATAACTAAGGGATGGTTCAGGGTTACCTGAAGCAGCCCTAACTATACGCTTTGTCAAAGACGAAGGTTTTAAGTCTAGCCTTAATATCAATGAATGTCTCTGACCCATTCAGAAGAAATGTCCCAAGCTTAAAACTCAGTGGATCTATTTTTATCTAGTGTCACTGAACTTTTTAGTTGTACATTATTTAATGTAAATGCAACATTATTTTACAACATAAATTGTCAAAGCCTGACAACATTTATACCCTTCAAACAACTATTTCTCAAAGCTCTTTGCTTGTTTTCCAGAGAGACAAGAAATATGAATATAAAATGAGAGCCAACAGCAATAAACCCCACCTGCCTGTGGGGCCTCGGATTCATGTGGCTGTTCCTTTCTTTTAATGTGTGATGTGTGCAGAAAAGCATGCATTTTTGAACATATGCACACACACACACACACCATCCAATACACACAGAAATCATCCCCATCAGTGTTCTGAACACAATAATTAGACCTGGAACAAAGAAGAGAAAGTGATCTGCAGTCATTTGGCTTGAAGAGGATGTCTCAACAATGGGTAGCAATCTGTTTCAAAATTTCAAATTCATTGAGAATGCCCACAACATCCAACCAAGTAATTTATTTCCAGGTGGCAGCCCCTCCTTTACATGTTATCTCTATGTGGGATTTGGTGGTATGATTGAAAAGTTGGTTGTGGAACACTTTGTGATGAATATGGAACTGTATCCATTATATTCAAATTTAATCTCAAATGTATAGATACAGACATTAACATTCAATTAGAGTGTTGTCTGTCTGATGACTGAGCAGTATTCGGTCTCAGCCAACTCGATAGATAAAATGTGTCTCTGTAACTATAAAATACTCCACTGCTTTCTCTGCTGTTGTTATTGCAGAAGTCTACCTGCCAATTTAATGCTAATACTACAGAGGTGCTACAAAAGGTGAAAAATGATAGTATTCAATGTTCACACATCTGGATCATCATTTGACGGTGTGTATAGATGAGAAACAAAAACTTTATGTAATGTTATGAGGATAGCTTTCAATCAAGTGAAGCAGTTTTCCATCCACCAAAGTTTAATTCTGCTTGTGGGTGTGTGTCTGAGAGAGCGAGTGAGAGAGAGAGAGGGACGGAGTAAATCTGTAACTAAGATAAGCTGAATTTATTATAATTGCTGGGTGATTTACAGTACAGTTGTCTTCACTTAAAGCTGACAAAAATGGATATTACATGAGTATATACTTAAGTGATTTCAAATTTGAAATGACCCCTTGTACGCTTTACAAGACAGTCATTAAAAAGGCCTGTTTTCTGCATGCTGATATTGTGGTTTGTATTAGCTTTGCTGCCATCTACTGCTGTAATAGAACAGGACACAATTTGTATCTACAAGTTCATAAACTAAAAATAACAACTAAATGAAAATCATATCACCATATTATGGAATAGAAAGCAAAAACTTCAACTATCAATTTTGTTTACTGACAGCACCTCAGAAAACCAAGTAGTATAAAATAAAATAAAGTAAAAAACAAAAATATCTCAACTGAAGTTCCACTGAAACTCTTGTTTCCTGAGTGCTCACAGAAGTCAGGGGTTCAAACTTTCAGTGATTTTAAACCCACATGAGATGCTCAGAATAGAAATGAAAGGTTTGAATTTTTACAGTTTTATGACAGGTGAGCAAACGCCATCTGCTGGGAAAGATGTGTGAATGTTCCAAAACATGTGGACTTACAATATGTGAATTTTTACAATAAGTAATTAACTTTTAAGTTAATTTTTTACCTTTAATAAAGGTAAAGGGCTAACTTTGATAAATCTTTATATAGCATGACTTACATTGTTAAAAGCAAAAGCTTGAGTTCTGTAAAAAGCTGGAAAATGCATGTATTGGTGTTCCTGTATTCAATAATATTAAATTCTATAAATTAAAAACACTATAACTTAAAATAATCCACTATAAGCACCACATGGAAAAATAAACTTTTTCAATACAATTCATCAAGCCCAAAGCTCATACATACAATCGCTTAGAAGTGATAAATACCTGACTATACTAAACTATACTCTCTGAGATCCTGAACAGACATATAGAAATGATTCTATACGTCAATTTGTTGTTGGATGTTATTCAGTCGTAGATTATCCATTACCGCAATCTGTCAGTTTAGTGTGGAATAGAGGATTACATCACAGTAATTTGAGATGTTAGCTTTCCTTCTAGAAACATTAACTTGAGACTGACAAGATTTGCTTGCTCTCTGGGATTTAGGCCTACTTACAATGAAAAGTGCATAAACTAAACAAAAGGGCATCATTTCTTGTAATATTGAAAAATAAAAAGTCCATCATATTCATAATCACTATATGTCTACTATAATTCTCCAGGGCCAAAAGTGCACTCCTTGGTCTTCCAAATGAAGATGGTAATTTTTAAAAACAGCTCATGAATATATTGTTACAATTTTTATTCAAGGAATTTTGTATTCATAAATCATATCAAAAGCAGCAGTTAGCCATTACATTATAAGGTATAACATGATACTAAAATGTTACACATTTCTTTCATCTTTTCAAAGGAAGCAGTGCTGGACAATTTCAACCATGCATACCTTTCATTCTGGAGTTTTTGAGGATGTCCTGTTTCTTAAAATCAGTCTAGTTGCTGTAACACTCAGACAGTCACAATGGTAAAGTGATTATTTTGACTCCTCTGTCTCCACGGAGACTTTGTGCCACAATGGATAAACAAGCGGACATTCCCAGATCAGTGTAGCATTTCAGCCTCGTTATGTCACCTTCAACATTTGTCATTTGTTAACCTCATGCTGTATTTTGTTTACAATCCAAATGGGGTGCTCACAGAGAATATAAGAGTAGAACTTCAGACAGAGGCCTATTATTAGATTTGCTACAGCATCTTAAGCACCATGGAAATCAGACATGTCCATTGTTTCCTTTTGGTCTGATCATCAGTCTTACATAAAGTGCATTCAGAAAGTATTCAGACCCCTTCTACTTTTTTCAGTTTTGTTATGTTACAGCCTGATACAACAATAGTTTAAATTCTTTTTTTCATTATTCTGCACTCAGTGCGACATAATGATAAAGTGAAAACAGAATTTTAGAAATGTTTGTGAATTTATTAAAAAGGAAAAACTGAATTATTACATTAACATAAGTATTCAGACCCTTTGCAGCAACATGTGAAAATTAGCTCAGGTGCCTCCCATTTCTCTTGATCGTTGCTGAGATGTTTCTACATCTTGACTGGACTAAATTAAATTGATTGGACATGATTTGGAAATGCACACACCTCTCTATAGAAGGCCTCACAGCTGACAATGCATATCAGAGCAAATATTATGACGTCAAAGGAACTGCCTGCAGAGCTCAGAGACAGGATTGTTTATAGGCACATAGCTGGGGAAGGAAAAATGTGGTCTGAATACTTTCTGAATGCACTGTTTGTCCAGCAGTACATATGTAAAATTTTGTAGTAAATACATATTCTTTTCATCTCTATTAAATGTTTATCCAATGTTTTTAAATTAATTCATTCATTCAAAAATTGAAATAACATGTTTAATTAAAAGAAGTAGAACAATTACATTTTTCGGGGGTTCCACATCTTCAATATGTAACTCCTCCATTAGCACTTAAATGTTCTGATGAGCGGAGTCCTCTGTCATATGTCATCTGTCATTGCTTTTGCGTTTTCCTGAAGATGGATTAAATATTTGCAGTTAATTGTTAGTACTGTCTCTGCATTTTGTAGTCTATGAGTTCTGAACAGTTTTTTACCTGGGTGTCCTCTCCATCAGTTAGTGGTGGAAATCCATAAATATTTTCAATTGCCTGCCTGGTACCATTCCACTGAAGAGTAAGAAAGTCAGCAACACTTTATAGTGATATAAACATGGCATATGAATTATTCATCTCTTTTATATTTTGTGTCCTAGTCATACTGGAGTATGCTGTTACACTTTATTCTTCCATGTCCCCAGAAATAATTTTTTTGTCGTATGAATGCTACTTACTTGTAGTGTCTCATTATGTCCTCTGCCTTCTACTTCTTCCTGAAATAGAAACACACTACACTTTAATAAAAAAAAAAAAAGTGCTTATTTAACCTAATCCAATAATATATCAGTGTGTGTTTACTTTTTTGTGGAAGGTTGTCAACTTTGGACATCACAAAAGCAGCAAAATAATAAAAGCAACCACCAGTTTCACCGAATACCAGCAGCTAGACCTTTACTCCAGATTTTTCTTTGATTCTCAGAAATTAAACATATTCATAGAAAGAAAAAGCACATTTATTCCTGCTTAATGGTTCCTCGATGCACACCAAAAACTGAAAAGTGACGTTAAATTTTAAGCCTCACTTGGCATCACTATGGGAAGCAACCTCTGGAGTGTCCCATCATGGAAGCTTCATTATCACCACATCTGTCAGGGGACAGACCAACCAACTGCTTCCTATTGGTGCTCTGCCTTTTATAACCATCTGTGGCCCTGTCTACTGAATTCTTGCTTTCTACCCTGTTGAGGACTAAAGGAGCTACTATGAAGATTACCATATTTTCCGGACTATAAGTCGCATAGTCCAAAATATTAGACCAAACCTACCCACCACTACTCACTGCTAAATGTAGTTTAGCTTTGTTGTGTTTAAGAAAGCTGAAAAATAGCATTTCCTCAAAACATGAAATGTTTTGTAGTTTAAGTCACTTTGCTATCTAGCAGCAGGCCTCACCTAATGTCCTATTTGATTTGAGTTGATTTTATCAACATCATTTCAATGCATCCCACCCCCCCCCTTTTTTTTCAGTCGCTAACTTGTTCCGCATGCTTTGTGCTAGAAAGACCGTTTAGGTATCAAAATGTTCAGCTTTTTAAGGACATTTCTGCTTGTATTTGGCTTTTTGATATGTTTCATATTTTATTTTTTAAGATATTCAGCTTCCGGAAGAAGGGAGGGAAAAGAAAGGAAAAAAAGGGGAAAAAGAAGAGGAAAGGGAAAAAAAAGAAAAAAGGGGGGGGGGGGAGTCAACCCACAATATAAACCTGCTTTATAAAGGTGGAGACTATATTTAGTGCTGTTTTTGGTTGTTGTTTCATATTAAACAGCAGTGAGCCCAGTGGGGTGTGTGGAGGAGAATGACTGAAGGGCTGCAAAACGATGCTCCATATGTAATGGATCATATGTTCTTCATAACCAAAGTTGATATTCAGGGGTGCTCAGTGCTTTCCAGTCCAGGGTGTGTGTGGGTTTGTTTTTTTTGTTTGTTTGTTTTTTTTCTCTCTTTCCAGTTTTGCACTATACTGCACACAGCTATCTGCAAGTCAGCATTACACTATAGATGATTAAAGATGCAGAAGTAAACATCAGCTGCTGGAATGTTAGGGGACTGAATAAACTAGTAAAACTTAAGTACTAGGGAAGGTTGAAACAAATGAAAACACGTTGTTTTCTTGCAGGAAACACATTAATTAAAAGAGGATATCAGTAGAGTAACAAACGATGGCCAGGGCAGGTTTTTAGTGCTTCCTTTACTTCTCGAGCTAGAGGGGTCATGGTTCTAATACAAAAATCTATCCCATTTCAGTTAAAAAAACAGTATATTAGATATTTAATCCTTAATGGGACAATCATAGCAACTGAGATTAATGTAGTAAATATTTATGCTCCAAATGATGATAACCCTAATTTCTTTCAAAATTTCTTTTTGTCAATGTCATCATTTTCAGGACATTATATAATTGGAAGAGATTTTAATTGTGTCCTAAATACAGTTTTGGATCGCTCATCAATAAAAGGTCTAACACACCAACAGTCCAAAACAATTATAGCAAGACAGATGACTGACTTAAATCTAATTGAAATATGGCAACATCTCAATCCAAGTAAAAAAGAATACTCATGCTATTCAAGTACCCACAAAACATTTTCCAGAATAGATTAGTTTTTAATTTTCTAATAGTTTGTGTCATGATTCCCCTCTGAGACTTACTGCCGGGGAACCTTTATTTTGTAAAGACTTCCTTTTTCCCCTTGCACTGGTCCCCGGCAGCTTCATGTTTAATTGTGTTCATTGGTTTCACCTGTTGTCTATTGGTTATCCTTTTCACCTGTGTTAATGACCTTTTTGTGTTCTCCCTATTTATACCTCCCTCTTTCCCTGCTGAAGCAGTAGTTGTGTATAGTTTGTGTTTAAGAGTGAGAGTGTTTTTGAGTTCCGACCGTCTTACCTGGTCCTTCTTAGTCCCGACCGTTTTACCCGGTCTTGGGAGTTTACCGTCTCAGCCGGTTTATTTGTATTGTGTATTTTGTGCACTGGAGTTCCCAGGAGGAATTAAAGCCTTAGTTTGTCCTGCAATTGGGTCCTACCTTCTATTCCGCACTTCCACTCGGACACCAGCTCATGACAGTTTGGTTTCTAAAGTCAGCAGTTGTTGGTATGACAGCATCCTATTATCTGATCATGCTCCAATTACATTTAAAATTGAAATGAATAACCTAAATTTTTCCCGCTTTAGATTTAGATTTCAGACAAGATGGCTGACTTTGTTACATTTTTGGAGAATAAAATTGACATATATTTTCAAATAAACACCAATCAGACAAGTGCCTCAGTAAAATGGGAGGCTTTTAAAGCATACATCAGAGGGGAGATATTAATTTATACAAAATATAAATCCAAAATATATCTCACAGAATTAGGGAATTTGGAAAAGCAAATAAATAAGCTAGAGCAACAACTTTTTATGAATAATGACCTGTTGAAACAAAAAGAAATGTTCCTACTTAAGGCCAAATATAATGAACTAACCAGCAGTAGGATAGCAAAGAGCTTAATGTGGTAAAAACAATCTTATTATGATCAGGGTGAAAAACCAGGAAAATTACTTGCATGCAGAATCAAAAAAGTACAAACAGATAGAGCTATTAATTCATTAATTCTTGAAAAGGGGGGCACAACTGTTGACCCAGAGGAAATAAATGGGACCTTTAGAGAATATTATGAAAATCTGTCATATATAGGTCAGAATGTTCAGAAACACTAGAAAGCCAAACAAGATTCCTTGACAACCTTAAATTCCCCAAGTTATCAGAAAAGGGTAGGGATGCTAATAAGTGTAAGGTTCTGTTAGCCTTGGAGGCGAGGATCACTGATTTGGAAGCGCGGCTCCGCACCTTCGAACAAAAGCCAGCTAGCCTAGCCCCGTTAGCTGGTGTGGAGCCACCGAGCTCAGGGTCTGTTAGCGGTCCAAGGGCAGCTCCGGAGCAGCCCGGAGAATTAGCCTGGGCGACAGTCCGACGGAAACGTACTCCTAAGCAGAAGCCCACGGCTCATCACCTGCCTGTTCACGTTTCTAATAGATTTTCCCCGCTCAGCGACACACCCGCTGAGAAACCGACTCTGATAATTGGCGATTCCATAGTCAGGAACGTGAAGCTAGAGACACCAGCGACCATAGTCAAATGTTTCCTGGGGCCAGAGCGGGCGACATCGAGTCAAATCTGAAGCTGCTGGCTAAGGCTAATCGTAAATATGGGAAAATTGTTATTCACGTCAGCAGCAATGACACCCGATTACGCCAATCGGAGGTCACTAAAATTAATGTTGAGTCGATGTGTAACTTTGCTAAATTAATGTCGGACTCCGTAGTTTTCTCTGGACCCCTCCCCAATCTGACCAGCGATGACATGTTTAGCCGCATGTCGTCGTTCCGTCGCTGGCTGTCTAGGTGGTGTCCAGCAAACGATGTGGGCTTCATAGACAATTGGGCCACTTTCTGGGGAAAACCCGGTCTGATAGCGAGAGATGGCATCCATCCCACTTTGAATGGTGCAGCTCTCATCTCTAGGAATTTGGCCGAGTTTCTTAGCCGACCTAAAGCCTGACAATCCAGGGTGGGGACCGGGATGCAGAGACTCAGTCTAAAACGCTTCTCTGCAGTTTCCTTAGAGCCGCCGCCCCCTTCAAACCACATAGAGACTGTGTCTGCCCCTCGAACATATAAATCAAACAAATCAGAAGTTAACAGAAGAGGAGTTATTCATAAAAACTTAATAAAAATTAAGACCACTCCTCTTATTGAACAGAAAAACAGAACTGTCAAATGTGGATTATTAAATATTAGGTCCCTTTCTTCTAAATCTCTGTTAGTAAATGATTTGATAACTGATCACCAAATTGACCTACTTTATCTTACTGAAACCTGGTTACAGCAGGATGAATATGTCAGTCTGAATGAATCAACCCCCCTCAGTCATAAAAATTATCATGTTCCTCGAAGCACAGGTCGAGGTGGAGGAGTAGCTGCAATCTTCCACTCAAACTTATTATTAAACTTTCATCCTCAGAACAGTTATAACTCATTTGAGAGCCTCACTCTTAGTCTCTCACATACAAACTGGAAAACACAAAAACCAGTTCTACTTGTCATTGTGTACCGTCCACCTGTTCCTTACTCAGAGTTTTTAACTGAATTCCCTGACTTCCTGTCTGATTTAGTGCTTAGGTCAGATAAAGTCATTATAGTGGGAGATTTTAACATTCATGTAGATGTTGAAAATAACAGCCTCAGCATTGCATTTAATTCTATATTAGATTCAATTGGTTTCATTCAAAACGTTAATAAACCCACCCACTGTTTTAATCACACCCTTGATCTTGTTCTGACCTATGGCATCGAAATTGAACATCTAATAATTTTCCCCCCAAATCCTGTTTTGTCAGATCATTCTTTAATAACTTTCGAATTTAAAATGATGGATCATGCAGCGTCTGGAAGAAAATTCCACTACAGCAGATGTTTATCCGACAACGCTGTTAATAAATTTAAGAAAATGATTCCATCTTTATTTGCATCTATGCCAAGTATAAACATAATGGAGGGCAGCTGCCTTAATCCTACTCCCTACCAAATTGATCATGTTGTTGACAGCGCTGTAACCTCACTGCGTGAAACGCTTGATTCTGTAGCCCCTCTGAAAAAGAAGTTAGTGATTCAGAGAAGACTAGCCCCATGGTATAATTTACATGTTCGTACCTTAAAGCAGGCATCACGAAGGCTGGAAAGGAAGTGGCGTTCCACAAACTTAGAGGAAATTTTTCTAGCCTGGAAAAACAGTCTACTAACATATAAAAAAGCTCTCCATAAAGCCAGAACTGCATACTATTCATCACTAATAGAGGAAAATAAGAACAATCCCAGGTTTCTTTTCAGCACTGTAGCCAGGCTGACAAAAAGTCACAGCTCCGTTGAGCCCAGTGTTCCCTTAGCTCTCAGCAGTGATGAATTTATGAGTTTCTTTACAAATAAAATCACAACTATTAGAGATAAAATTCAGCAGATGCTTCCTATACCTGCAATAAATGAATCTTTTACTACAGTAGCTCTTGAATCATCTGTAGGACCTCAGTTATGTTTAGACTGCTTCTCTCCTATAGATCTCTCTGAATTTACATCAGTAGTTGCTTCATCGAAATCATCAACGTGTCTCTTGGACCCCATCCCGACTAGACTGCTTAAAGGCACCCTGCCATTAATGAACTCATCTTTATTGGACTTGGTAAATTTATCTCTAGTATCAGGCTACGTACCACAGGCCTTTAAGACTGCAGTAATCAAACCTTTACTCAAAAAGCCTAGTCTTGATCCAGGTGTCTTGGCTAATTATAGACCAATATCCAACCTGCCATTTATTTCTAAAATCCTAGAAAAAGCTGTTGCTAAGCAGCTATCAGACCACTTACACAGGAATGAACTATTTGAAGATTTCCAATCAGGATTTAGAGCACATCATAGTACAGAAACAGCACTGTTGAAAGTTACCAACGATCTTCTCTTAGCCTCAGATAATGGACTTGTTTCGATACTTGTCCTCCTAGACCTTAGTGCAGCATTCGACACCATTGACCACAACATCTTATTACAGAGACTGGAGCATGTGATTGGTATCAGAGGAACAGCGTTAAAGTGGTTCCAATCCTATTTATCGGACAGATTCCAGTTTGTTCATGTCCATGATGAACCTTCCACACGAACAAAAGTTAGTTATGGAGTTCCACAAGGTTCTGTGCTAGGACCGATTCTGTTCACCCTGTACATGCTTCCTTTAGGATATATCATTAGGAAGCACTCTATTAATTACCACTGCTATGCGGATGACACTCAGTTATATCTATCTATTAAACCTGTTAACACAAACCAGTTAACCAGACTTCAAGCCTGTCTAACTGACATAAAGGCTTGGATGACCAGTAACTTTTTACTTTTAAACTCGGAGAAAACAGAAGTCATTATATTTGGGCCTAAAAATCTCAGAAATAACTTTTCTAAAATTATAGCTATTCTAGATGGCATAGCCCTGGCCTCCAGCACTACTGTAAAAAACCTTGGAGTTATTTTTGACCAGGACATGTCCTTTAACTCACACATAAAACAAATCTCTAGAACTGCATTCTTTCACCTGCGCAACATTTCCAAAATTAGGAACATCCTGTCTCAAAATGATGCAGAAAAACTAGTCCATGCGTTTGTTTCCTCAAGGCTAGATTACTGTAACTCATTACTATCTGGATGTCCTAATATCTTAATAAAAAGCCTCCAATTAATCCAGAATGCCGCAGCCAGAGTCCTGACAGGAACTAGCAAGAGAGATCATATTTCTCCTATATTGGCTTCTCTTCATTGGCTCCCTGTAAAATATAGAATAGAATTTAAAATCCTTCTTCTCACATACAAATCCCTTCATAATCAAGCTCCTTCATACCTTAAAGACCTCATAGTACCATATTATCCCAATAGACCACTTCGCTCTCAGAGTGCAGGCCTACTTGTGGTTCCCAGAGTTCTCAAAAGCAGAATGGGAGGCAGAGCCTTTAGCTATCAAGCTCCTCTCCTGTGGAACCAGCTCTCAGCCTGGGTTCAGGAGGCAGACACTCTCTGTACTTTTAAGGCTAGACTTAAAACCTTCCTCTTTGACAAAGCATATAGTTAGGGCTGGCTTCAGGCAACCCCGAACCATCCCTTAGTTAGTTATGCTGCTATAGGCCTAGACTGCCCGAGGACCATCGGTGCACTGAGCTCCCCTACCCTAACCCCCCCCCAATGTATATTCCACCATTGAATGTTACTAACCTTGTGCTCTCTCTCTCCCCTAGTTTGTGCTCTCTCCCTCCCTCTCTCTCTCTCTCTCTGTACCTTCTGCAGGTGTCCCTGGTCCTGGAGCTGTTTATCGCTGATGTGCAGTTACTGGCCCCACCAACTTGCAGTGTCTATTTGTTGTTTATTGTTGCTGTTCTTTTCTCTCTGCTCTATCCACTCACCCCAACCGGTCGAGGCAGATGGCCGCCCAAACTGAGCCCGGTTCTGCTGGAGGTTTTTTTCTTCCGTTAAAGGGAGTTTTTTCCTCTCCACTGTCGCCAAGTGCTTGCTCATAAGGGAATTGTTGGGTTTTTAGTTTTAGTTTTTGTAAAGTGCCTTGAGATGATTTGTATTGTGATTTGGCGCTATACAAATAAAATTGAATTGAATTGAATTGAATTAAGGCTAATCGTAAATATGGGAAAATTGTTATTCACGTCGGCAGCAATGACACTCGATTACGCCAATCGGAGGTCACTAAAATTAATGTTGAGTCGGTGTGTAACTTTGCTAAATTAATGTCGGACTCCGTAGTTTTCTCTGGACCCCTCCCCAATCTGACCAGCGATGACATGTTTAGCCGCATGTCGTCGTTACGTCGCTGGCTGTCTAGGTGGTGTCCAGCAAACGATGTGGGCTTCATAGACAATTGGGCCACTTTCTGGGGAAAACCCGGTCTGATAGCGAGAGACGGCATCCATCCCACTTTGAATGGTGCAGCTCTCATCTCTAGGAATTTGGCCGAGTTTCTTAGCCGACCTAAAGCCTGACAATCCAGGGTGGGGACCGGGATGCAGAGACTCAGTCTAAAACGCTTCTCTGCAGTTTCCTTAGAGCCGCCGCCCCCCTCAAACCACATAGAGACTGTGTCTGCCCCTTGAACATATAAATCAAACAAATCAGAAGTTAACAGAAGAGGAGTTATTCATAAAAACTTAATAAAAATTAAGACCACTCCTCTTATTGAACAGAAAAACAGAACTGTCAAATGTGGACTATTAAATATTAGGTCCCTTTCATCTAAATCTCTGTTAGTAAATGATTTGATAACTGATCACCAAATTGACCTACTTTATCTTACTGAAACCTGGTTACAGCAGGATGAATATGTCAGTCTGAATGAATCAACCCCCCTCGGTCATAAAAATTATCATGTTCCTCGAAGCACAGGTCGAGGTGGAGAAGTAGCTACAATCTTCCACTCAAACTTATTATTAAACTTTCATCCTCAGAACAGTTATAACTCATTTGAGAGCCTCACTCTTAGTCTCTCACATCCAAACTGGAAAACACAAAAACCAATTCTACTTGTCATTGTGTACCGTCCACCTGTCCCTTACTCAGAGTTTTTAACTGAATTCCCTGACTTCCTGTCTGATTTAGTGCTTAGATCAGATAAAGTCATTATAGTGGGAGATTTTAACATTCATGTAGATGTTGAAAATAACAGCCTCAGCATTGCATTTAATTCTATATTAGATTCAATTGCTTTCATTCAAAATGTTAATAAACCCACCCACTGTTTCAATCACACCCTTGATCTTGTTCTGACCTACAGTGGATACGGAAAGTATTCAGACCCCTTTAAATTTTTCACTCTTTGTGTCATTGCAGCCATTTGCCAAAGTCAAAAAAGTTCATTTTATTTCTCATTAATGTACACTCAGCACCCCATCTTGACAGAAAAAAACAGAAATGTAGAAATTTTTGCAAATTTAAAAAAGAAAAATTGAAATATCACATGGTCATAAGTATTCAGGCCCATTTGCAGTGACTCTCATATTTAACTCACATGCTGTCCATTTCTTCTGATCCTCCTTGAGATGGTTCTGCTCCTTCATTGGAGTCCAGCTGTGTTTAATTAAACTGATTGGACTTGATTAGGAAAGGCACACACCTGTCTATATAAGACCTTACAGCTCACAGTGCATGTCAGAGCAAATGAGACTCATGAGGTCGTAGGAACTGCCCAAGGAGCTCAGAGATAGAATTGTGGCAAGGCACAGATCTGGCCAAGGTTACAAAAGAATTTCTGCAGCACTCAAGGTTCCTAAAAGCACAGTGGCCTCCATAATCCTCAAATGGAAAAAGTTTGGGACGACCAGAACTCTTCCTAGACCTGGCCGGCCAGCCAAACTGAGCAATCGTGGGAGAAGAGCCTTGGTGAGAGAGGTAAAGAAGAACCCAAAGATCACTGTGGCTGAGCTCCAGAGATGCAGTAGGGAGATGGAAGAAAGTTCCACAAAGTCAACTATCACTGCAGCCCTCCACCAGTCGGGGCTTTATGGCAGAGTGGCCAGACGGAAGCCTCTCCTCAGTGCAAGACACATGAAAGCCCGCATAGAGTTTGGCAAAAAACACATGAAGGACTCCCAGACTATGAGAAATAAGATTCTCTGGTCTGATGAGACCAAGATTGAACTTTTTGGCGTTAATTCTAAGCAGTATGTGTGGAGAAAACCAGGCACTGCTCATCACCTGTCCAATACAATCCCTACAGTGAAACATGGTGGTGGGAGCATCATGTTGTGGGGGTGTTTTTCAGCTGCAGGGACAGGACGACTGGTTGCAACTGAAGGAAAGATGAATGTAGGCAAGTACAGAGATATCCTGGAAGAAAACCTCTTCCAGAGTGCTCAGGACCTCAGACTGGGCCGAAGGCTCACCTTTCAACAGGATAATGACCCTAAGCACACAGCTAAAATAACAAAGGAGTGGCTTCGGAACAACTCTGTGACCGTTCTTGACTGGCCCAGTCAGAGCCCTGACCTAAACCCTATTGAGCACCTCTGGAGAGACCTGAAAATGGCTACAAGAGGTCGAGATACATTGGGCCTATGGGAGGTCATGTGACACTTTTTTCATTGTACAGTCACCAGCTTTGGCATGTTTATTCTTCATGATAGGCCAAGCAAGAAAGCTTATCGTGTCCAGGTCATGTGATCGACAGCAAGTCCACCAGCTGGGAGTTTATCTCGAGGTCATTGAGTTCGTTGATTTTGCTCACCTCGTATTCTTTCGAACTCCTCCTTGGGCTTTTGACCGATCGAGCTCATCTTTGGCCGGCGTCACCTAGACCCATGGGGCTGCAAAAGTTATCCAAATTCTTTGAATAAGTATTGCGGTTTTCCTTTGGCGGGCGCTGCAAGTTGGCCCAGGTTTTTGGCTCGCCGCCAGTTCTTCAACTTGTAATAACTCTCACACGCATGGTCGGATTGGAATCGGACCAATTGATGAATTGTAGACCCCGGGGGCCTGAGTCCAGGTGATTGAACAAAATCACTGTAGGCCCTATAGCGCCCCCTATATAACAATGTGAATATTTGCATAAATTTGTATTGAGAAAGACACATTTAGTTTGTCAGAAATGGACCAAAGTTTGCACACAAATCCTTTAGGCCATTCTGAGCAAAAAACCAATGAGAGCCATGCTCTATTTTCCACGCTCTTGCCTTGGAGATGACACACACCCACCATTCATTTCCTATGGGTGTTTTACACTTAAAGATGCAAATGCTGCAGCAAGATCTGCAGCTGCTGTGTTGTCACATTTGAATCACTTACACTCCCTGCAGGCCTGAACCCACGTGACCGATCAAAGTCACAATAGGTGCAGTGGCGCTGCCTTTGTAAGGGCCTTCAAGTTTGAATGTGTGTCTGTATGTGCCTGTATCACTGATGTGACCTCTGCAGCGGTTAAAATCCCACACACCTCACCTTTCCGGGTGCAAATTGTCCTGTCACTTAAAAGGCTCCCAGTGGATCCACAGTTTGACTTTGGCATTGAATAAATCTGGTGTTTTCTGAGAGACAACACTCTTTTCACTGTGATGTTGTGACATGTGAGCTTTTCATTTGTACTGTGGCCTTGGGACTTATTCTGTTAATGTCTTAATATGTGTGTCAGTGTGTTTTTGTGTCTCAGGACATCTGGAAATGTGTGTTTACAACTTACAGACACTGTAAGTGTCTTTGTAGTGGTTTTGAACAACAGACTTTTGACTTGAGTGTTGTTTGGGAGCACGTCCTCGGTTTTGCCAAAAGATGGCAGCAGAGCTCTATGTACCACATTCTTTCTGTGACATCCAGCATTGCTTTTCAAAGGGAGTTTTAAACCAAAAGATGCACATGTTGTGTACTTCCACTTACTTTGTCAGAAATGGACCAAATTTGGCACAGACATCCTTTAGGGCATCCTAATCATAAAAGCAAAGGGAGTTTTAAACCAAAAGATGCACATGTTGTGTACTTCCACTTACTTTGTCAGAAATGGACCAAATTTGGCACAGACATCCTTTAGGGCATCCTAATCATAAAAGCAAAGGGAGTTTTAAACCAAAAGATGCACATGTTGTGTACTTCCACTTACTTTGTCAGAAATGGACCAAATTTGGCACAGACATCCTTTAGGGCATCCTAATCATAAAAGCCAATCGGACCCATGCCTTCTGAAATCAGCCATTGGCCACTCAGAATCACAGTTTGGTCTTGGTATTAAATAAATCTTGTGGTTTTATAAGAGACAAGACTCTTTTCACTGTGATGAGGTGAAACATTTGACTTTTTCATCTGAACTGTGGCCTCTGCATCCTGTGACTTAAAGTGACACAGTAGAAGGCAATACGGCCAATATGCAACATTGTAAAATATCAAAAGATTTCATGTTAAAATGACAGACTCCACAACAAGTTCAACTGTTTCACTAACTCAACTTTATAATGTACAAAATACAGAAACAAAAGTAACTCATTTATTCCTTCAGCAGAGACTACTGGTGTAGAGGAAAAACTCCCTTTTACAGAAGAAAATCTCTGAAAAACCCAGGCTCAGGAGATGGGCACTATATGCCTCAACAAGACAAAGAAAAAAACTGTAAATGACAGAGTCCACAACAATTTCAACTATTTCATTAAGTCAACTTCATTATGTGCAAAATACAGAAACTAAAGCAACAATTCATTCCTTGAGGA